>NC_026006.2:59867843-59915005 GCF_000442705.2 Elaeis guineensis | reverse complement strand
TCTTAGTCATGCTGCCCTTCCTGGCGCGCCAATCTGTTGCGGCCAATCGCCTCGTCGCCCGATCGCCGGAGAGCGTACACCTGCAAAAGGAAGTCCACGCTGACCGAGGCGGCTCCGGCGGGGACCCTCGACGGTCAAGTCAGAAGGAGACTGGGCAACAGTGAAATGTAGACAGAGAGCTCTGAGAGAGAGAGAGAGGAGCGAGCCTGAGTTTTTGGAGAGAGACGGAGCGGATCGATCCCTGCACTGTTGCCTTCCCCGGTTTATATAGTGGAGCACAGTATGGCGCCGTCATTAATGGCGCAGACAAGTGAGGACCTGTCAACTCACTGTGGACTGTCAGAGTCGCCGTGAAAACGTCATGTCGTCGTGTGGCCGTCCAATCACCAAGGTTGACCCCGCTCTCGGCGGGACAACGCCCCTAGGTAACTGCGCCGCATGTCCGTGTCAGAGCTGAAACGTCTGGCGGCTGTACGGTGGTTGGAAGGGAGCCGACCGACCCAAAGTCGGTAGCCAGCTGAGCGGTGTCGGGCCCCTCCATTGGTCGGCGAGCTTCATTGAGTCGGCCATCAGACCTCTGGGTTCAGTCGGTCATATGGATACGCCGACATACCCCTGGTCGGCGATAGGCCGTTGAATGGCCGGCAGTTAGCCGCTGATGGCATCCGTCAGTCGGTTGCCCGACCGACGATCGTCGGTCTATCGACCAGTCGGAGTCGTCCGCGGAAGTGGTCGGGCCGCCCGTCGGTCGGACCGCTAGCCGGTCGGTCGGGCCGCTAGTCGGTTCGGTGGCCCTCCGGCAGTCGGTCGGTGGGTATCCCCCAACACTCTCTTTTCTCTATCTTATGCTATTAATTTTTTCCTCAACTTAATCCACTAACTCTCGAGCTTTAACCAAACATGCTCACTTAACCCATCATTAATATTAGGATGGAGAAAATATGCCGTTTGATTGAAAATGTGGTAGTTAATCAATTTAGAGGTTTCTTTTTTTTTTTTTTTTTTTAACTTTCATGAACAAGAAGGTGAGGTGAAAAAAAAGAGGTTGTAGAGAAACAAAACTGGAAGTGAACTTGGGAAGTGCTGGGAGGTCTCCTTGATCAATTTTAGTTCACCCTTGCCAGTGGGTTAAAGTTAACCAGAACGCACCATTGGGCTGTTAGTTGGCAGGTTAAACTGATAGCCACCTACCGACTAGACCACAACTAACATTCAAACACAACTAAAGGTCAATGAAAATATTATCAGAGCAGAAACAGTCTATTCAGATTTCAAACAGTCTCATGATTTAGATGGGCGCGATTGTAGATTTATTGGTCACCATAAACCAAGTCTTAAGGGCAGAACTTGTTTCATTAAAATCTTTGGACAGCCTCATGATTCAGATGGATGCCAAAGGAGATTTAATGGCCGGTATAATTAGCAAGGACAAAATCTCTCTGGTTTAGGACTTTGGGTAGCCTCATGATTTAGATAAGTGCTATGGGAGATCCGATGGCCATTGTGATTTGTAAATCAACTAAGTCCATTGAGTGAAGCTTGTCTGGTTAAGAACTTTAGATAGCCTTTTGATTCATGTAGGTTCCACAAGAGATCCAATGGTCCATATAGATCATAAGAGCAGAACTTTTGATAGCCTCATGGTTTAAATGGATGCCATGAGAGACCTAGGTCAGTCTAAATCAACTTGGTTTCAAAAATGGATTTGGGTGCCATGGGAGATGTAA
The DNA here is from genome assembly GCF_000442705.2 of Elaeis guineensis. Taxonomy (NCBI): domain Eukaryota; kingdom Viridiplantae; phylum Streptophyta; class Magnoliopsida; order Arecales; family Arecaceae; genus Elaeis; species Elaeis guineensis. The sequence goes on along the minus strand of NC_026006.2, from coordinate 59,913,278 downwards.
TGATCACTATGAATTACACCCCTCTAGAAAATGAACCACTGGATCTCATTTTTTTTCATCTTCATGGTCTATATTTACCTTAGGGGGAGTATTTGATTCGCGATCGGAATCGAAATAAAAATCGGAATGATTTGGAATTGGAATCAGAATGGCCAAATCACCAGAAATGCTTGATTCGTGACTGTAATCGGAATCAAAATCGGAATTAGAATGAAAATTTAAATCCATAGAGAAAAATAGAGATTGAGTTCTATGTAGATTGGGTCATTCCCATTCTATCCCGAAATCAGAATCGGAATAAGACTTCTCCTAACCAAATGGTTGAAATGAGAGTCACCTATTTCCATTCCAGATTCTCATTCTCTCCAACCAAGCATCTCCTAAGAGATGTAGGTTTTTATTGCATGCAAAAACTCTTTCCTTTGGTATTGAAATGCAAAGTTTATCCACAGAGTATGTTTGATTGCCCGAGAAAGTTTGGAAAACTGGAATTTTGAAAAAAAAAAAAAGTGTTTGTTTAAGCTAGTTGGATGATGGAGAAATTAAAATTATATATAAAAATATGTCTTCAAAATTGACTAGATTTCTTTATAAATATATATATATATTTTTCTTGTTTCAAAGTTGTCTGAAGTCCACCTGGATCCCCTGCGGTGCCATAAGAGTCATGCGATACATGCTGCACATGTTGTTTGATCGCCATCCATCTCAGGATGGATGCCATCCCCAGATGCACTGCACTACAAGGGATCTGTGCTCATCTGATCTGAAGAATCAAATACATGCTTCAGGACCTATAATCTTCAACTAACGTGCCAACTAAAATCAGCTTCTGAAAGCCATCGGCCCATCATTTCACTATACTTGGTTGGGTGTACCATCGTTTTTCTTCGTTTCATATGGACCATGAACGATGGGGAGTGACTATTCTGAAAACTGGCCGTAACCAGTCTGAAGGGAAAAATATTGAGTGGCAAGCGCCACAAGTATCATCAAAAAGAAGGGTGTTTCAGTTTATATGCTCCGTGCACCTTTCCTCAGTCCTCTCTCGCTTTGGCCACTTCCATCCAGTATGCACCCTCGAGTATTGTACATTACTTAGCCACTCTAATATAAAATTATGATCTATTATTTTTTTTTCCAAACTTATTTATATTATAAAATATGTTCATTTCAAGTATACTATGATATTTCATTTTTTAACAGTTAATTATTTTCATTATAAAAAAACTCCTCTCAGCTTCGGTAGAAAATAAAAATAAATAATTTCATTTAATCCTTTATAAAGTTTTAATTTTCTATTTTAAATGCTTAAAAATATCAATAATTTCAAGATACTTTTATAATCATATATATATATATATATATATATATATATATATATATATATATATATATATATATATATATATATATATATATATATATATAATTCATGGTTTTTTATTCATGTTGTAATTAAAAATGGTATTTAATATAGAACATTCTCAATACTTGATATTATATATTTTATTTATATAATTTTTAAATTTTATATATTTTTAATACAATCAAGTTATATCAACAATTCAAATTCTTGATTAAATTGATCTCCATGCAAATTTTTAATAATTACATTTTAAAACATTATCTAGTTATGGTGCATCACTTGTGATGTTGTGGAACCCAATCTACACTCCTCTAGCTATTTACTTGACAAGATTGATCATGTAACTCACTCCCTAAATAGGTCTAGTCAAATGATGTTTAAAATAGCATTTTAATCTATTAAAGATTGTTAAGTACAACTAGAACATATAATTAATAATCAAGATATAATGTTAAAACCTCACTACTTCTAAAATTTACTGAATATATGCAGCATCTATTTGTAAAAAATTTAAATATATATTTACTCATAAAATATTATCATTGCAAAAAATAAAAATTAGTTTGTAATAATACTAGTTTGTCATTAAAGTAAACTATAAATAATTAGCAATAAAAACTATTAATTATATAACAATCTATAGATAGTAAAATTTATTTCATCAACAAATAGCCAGTATTCAACAATAAAATTATATATATTATAAATTAAGTTTTATTTAATTAGAATATAACTTTTAAAATTATTATTATAGAATATAATTTTTTATAATGGTTATAAGATATCGTTTCTATAAAATAATTTTTAATAGTATCCGTAATGAGCTGCTATAATATTACGGGAGTGTTTGGTTGGAGGAAGTGTGGGTCTGGAATCGGAATCGAAATGGGTGACTCCCATTCCAACCGTTTGGTTCGAAAGAATTTCATTCAAATTTCGATTTTAGGATAGAATGAGAATGGATCAATCTATATAGAATGCAATCCCTACTCTTCTCTATGGATTCAATTTTTCATTCCAATTCCGATTTCGATTTTGATTCCAGTCACGAACTAAATGTTTAGGGAGATTTGATTATTTCGATTTCGATTGCAAACTATTTCAATTCTGATTACTGTTACGAACCAAACACCTCCTACATATCTTCTGTGACGTTGCTTGAAAGTATTATTACATGACTGTCACCGCCATGCCAACTCCTACACGGCCAAGGGCAATATCATCCACCACCACGAGGGGAGAAAATCATGTTGAGTATTAGCTGGGTTACCATAATGTCTGCCACGGCTTGTCTTCGTCTCAGGCCTTTTAATTAAACTGCAGATTAATTGGACCCAAGTAGATCACTCCCTCTCCCCTGCAGATTGAGGCGGTGAGTGTAGGGATAAATCTTTAAGCAGAACATTGGAAAACCGTTACCTAAAATATCACGAGTAATATTTCCACATGGACATCATTCCTCCAGAAATCAAAATTAAGAAACTTCCTGTCCTGACGTGAAATACAGCATGATATACATCATCAAAAAAATGCTGCCAATTATTTTCTTTTTTCTTTTTTTTTTGATGGAAATGAGAGTTGCCAGAGGCAACCCCCAGAATTTATTGATCAGAAAATGTTACAAGATGTACAGAGATAGGAGAAAATCTGCGGGAGAACCTGAAGACATTGACTGCTGTAACTCTTCATCAGAATGCTGCCAATTGTCATGTTGCAACGATTTGACACACTGGCATGCATGTGTTTGATAGAAGTTATAAATTAAGCCTAGTTGACCTTCTTTCAACTTAAACAAGATGATGGCAAAATTTCAAAAGTAAACAAGCAAAACCAGGAAAGCAAGTCAGCCACCAGAAAATGCTTCCAGTGATACATATATATATCATAATTTTCTCTCCTTCAAACGGAATGCAATTTTTAATATGGATTCTATAGAAATTTAGCATCTGGCCATTAACTTGGGGCACTGAACATAAATAGCCACCTCACATTCTGTACCTGGTGCATAATTCTTTTTCACTAGCTGGGCACGTACGTAAAGTTCAGTTGACGAACACGACACGTATGATGCCACATCCTGTACTTGGTGCATAATTCTTTTTCACTAGCTAGGCACGTAAAGTTCTGCTGATGTACACGACGGGTATGATGCCTATTAGTTGCTAAACAATGCCTGTACCTAGCACCTAATATATTCGTCGTTGAGAGCCTGACGTGTATTCAATCACCGTACGAGAATAGCTGTTATGAGGCAGTCGATGTTCTCTTTGGCATAACCATAACATGGAGCTCCATGGCTGAAAGTTCAAAGAGCATGGAAAACTAGGCAGCCACTCCAAAACATGGACATATCAACTAAAAATTTGCGGTGCTGCGCTCTGAATTCTATGGAAAGGTAAGCTGGTAGGTCAGAATAGACCAAGGTATCTTTGAGGAACCTCCATTAGCTCCCCCGTACGGGCTCCAGTAAATTTGTTAGACTGCATCAGCAGAGAGCACCCTTGTAAGTGCCATGATAGAGCAAAAATAACTTCTATTGTAAACTCCGCTAATCAGGTAAAATGCATTAATAAAATATTCCTACCATTTCAGCTTGCCCCAGGGACAATGAAACTGATCTGGAAAGCCAAGAGCCACCATTTCACCTACAAATATCAATCATAAATGGATATATGCTCTGTTTCAGCTTCATCATCATTCAAAAATAATCCCAAAAGCATCCGCTCTCAAAAAGCAGCAAATTCTGGATGAACTTGGTCATTAGATTGAATGACAAAGTCACCAATCCAAGCTTTATCTGCTAAATAATCTGCAGCTGAATTAGCCTCCCGGTAGGTAGTCAATGATTAGTTGTTGGGTAACAATTTGTTGCACTAAAGCTCGATCGGGCCTGTTATAGGGGAACTCTACACAACTTTTACAGAACATTGGACGTGATTCCTGTCTTCCTACCAGATTTCCACGTACGTGATGCTTTCGTGGTCAAGGTGGATCTAACATCCTAGATCTACTGATATTGTTGAATATTAAAAGCATACGAATTCTCTGCCGTGCTTGCGATGTATAATGTCTTATATTACATGCACCATCCATCAAGCGATGGAACTGCATATGGCCGTATAATATGTACATCGCACAATCTCATCCACGTGTGACTGTCCATCGTATGATGGATAGTGTGCATGATGCACTGCATCGTACGGTGCACTACAGAAAATTCGTGCCCCTATTATTTTATAATTTATTTATTTTTAATAAAAATTTTGTATCTGATCCTAAAATTTGGTAGATTTTTTTATATTTAATCCTTGTCTTGAATATCTCATTTATATGCACAAAATGTGGATAAAAATATGTATAAAATTTTCTAATTATATACAAGACACAGATCTAATTATTTGCCATAACTAGACGTTGAATATTGGCTATGCAAGGATTCAACATTAGCCAGCAGAAACTAGCTAGCGAAAAATTCCGAGTAGCTATTTCGTTAATTTTTCTTCCTTACCATCTAGCCCCTCAAATTCGAATAAATATTCGTTGAAACGGTCATACCACTTCACATTTGTCATAAACGAATGAAAGCTATTCTTTTCGCCGGTGAGGATAAGCGCTAACAGATGTTATTAAATGTCCAACAAATATTTTTGCATGTGTGCGTGCGCCCTTGCTCCCAAATTATTTAATATTTCCTATGGTACATGTGTGCTGATATCAGTGCTTATCCTCGCTGGTGCTGATATCGGTGCTTATTCTTGCCGGTAAAAAAAAAAAATGTTGGACGGATGTCTTATCAGGATACTACTTTTCAAATTCTTTTCGATACCATGTGATGCAGCAGGAAGAAAGAAGAAATAAATAAAAAATAATCAAATATATGGATCAATTAAAAAAGACTCGCTTCCACGAGACATTTAAATTTCATTATAAGAAAAAAAATATTATAAGAGAAGATCTCATCTTCAACCCTCGTACATCTAATTTTTTTTTCACAGAAAGTTCTCTGTCACAAAAGCTCTCTTTCTAAAATGACCTCCTGAACCCCTGAAGCGACCGCTGTTCGCTGTCCAGGAGCCTCCTGCTCCTTCTCTTCTCAGCATCATGGGTCTCTCTCTTCGTGGCCTCTCGGTCTCCAGTACTCTTCTCAGATCAGCACCGCAACGCTGAGACCACCAGGCCACCTTATCCTTCTGTTTCACGCGATCAGGCTTTTTACCGGCTTTAACCCATGTTAGATTAGGTTTAGGAATCATAATAAGATCCGAAAAAAACCCTATACCCGTCGGATCAACACCAGAATCAACCCATGCTGTTGGATCGCGCTCTGGTCCATGAAATAATACCGTGGATCATGAAAAATACATGGGAAATGGGTCTGCGGTCCACGTGCCTGGCCATGGACCACCTGGTCCACCGTGGATCGGGGAACACAGGTTGTTGAGCCCGTCGCGCGTGTGCGCATGGGCTTGGGCTGGCCCACGTGCTGCGCGCCTGGGTCTGGGCCACACCCTGCACGCCCGAGCCTGGGCTGGCACGTCCGCTCAGGCCTGGGTCAGGCCCACCCGCTGGGCCACGCCCTGCACGTGCCCAGCTCGCGTGCTGGTCGTGCCTGGGCCGCGCATCGCCGTGCGCGGCCATGCCTCCGCCACTCCGCCAGCCGCCCTCAGCCGCCTCAGATTCCATGCAGACTTCAAATACGTGTATCTTGGTCATCCGAGCTCCGTTTGAGGCGATCTTGATCTCATTGGACTCTGTTTTTCGTCGTGGACCTCGATGTGAGTTCAATATGGATCAAATCTCATTGGACTCGATATTCGACCTCCTCCTAACTCCAAGAGTTTCTGGATCGCCCTACCCCCATGCCCTGGGAGAATCACCTGCTGATCATAGATGGGCAAATTTGAAAGTCAAGCTAGGCCGCTCGATCCCATCTCCATCGTATGCTGTGCTCCTCATGACCTGAGACCTACTCGAGGTAACATCCTGCAGTAATAGAAATCTTACCTTGCGATGTCGCTTCTCGTCCTCCTGAGTCTCCTATCTCATGCCCGATCCACCTCCACCTGGAGCTCCACCTCGTTTTGGACTCCATCTGACTCCTGAAGCTCCACCTCGCACTGGACTCCCTGCCAAGTAATAATCTCTTCTCCTCGCCTTCTTCTCCTCTAGAATAATCTTATCACTGTGTAGCACCTTCAGGATTCCTCCACCAGCTACCATCCTGTAGCCTCTCGAATCCAGTCTACTCAGTGAGATAAGATTCCGTCTGAAATAGGATATGTATCGGATCTCTTCCAATCTCCTCACTGCACCATTATGTGTCCTCCAGCTGATCATCCCAAGACCTCTGATCGCACAACTCGATCCATCGATAAACAGTACCCTCACTGTTCTCTAGAGAGTCAAACTGCTTCTCTCTGCAACATACATGATGGGTGCATGCAGAATCTAATATTCACTGCTGGGAAGAAGTAGATACCTCGTTAGATATCTCCAGAACATCTCCTTCTGAAATGCTACTGGCCATCGCTACATCAGCCATCGTCCGATTTTTGAGTTGAGAGTAATCTCTAACTAGATGCCCCAACTCGTCACATCGATAACATCTGATTTTGCTCAAGTCCCTCCTGGACTTGGACCACCCTCGTCGCGATCTCCTATCACTCCGTCTACTGCCTCCTGCTCCTCCAAAAGCCACCAAAGTTGAGCTACCACCATTTGAGCTCGAAGTCGGGTTCTCCCTCCTAAGAACCTCATTTTGGAGTATCGCTGTGGTGATCTCGTCCATCTTGATGATGCTCTTCCCCACTAGAAGAGCAGTCACCAAGGATTCGTATGAAGGTGGAAGCGACGCTTGTAAAACCAGTACCCTGGTCTTCTCCTCAACATTCTCACCAACGCTGAGGAGGTCGGTGAGGATCTTCTAGAAGTGGCTTAGATGCTTTTACACTCTCTGTCTCTCAGTCATTCACAGTTGGTAAAACTACCTCCAAAGGAAAAGAGTGTTGGTGAGAGACTTCGCCATATACAACTCCTCGAGCTTCGACCACAGCACCGTCCGAGAAGTCTCGCTAAGTACATGGATCATCACCTCATCCGCTAGATACATACGGATGGTACTCACCGCCTGCATTTGTAGTCGTTTCCAATTCCGTACCTCCATGGTCGTCGGCTTCTCCTCGCATAAGAGAGCATCGATCAACCCTTGTTAGATGAGCACATCCTTCACCTTTGCCTGCCACAAGGAGAAATTCCTCTTTCCATCAAACTTGTTGATCTCCATCTTGATTGATCCTGTCTTCTCCATCTTCAGTCTTGCTCACCACCGCTACAATCTACATCCTTATACCGCCTTGCTTTGATACAACTTATTGGGTGAATGTCTAGCCAGGACACCACCTCCTAAAATCTTTTCAATACTACGCGATGCAATAGAAAAAAAGAAAAAATAAAATAGAAAATAATCAAAATATGTGGACCAGCCAAAAAAGGGCTCGCCTCCACTGGATATGCAAACTTTACTATGAAAAAAGAAATTTTACAAGAGGAGATCTCACCCTCAACCCTCGTACACCCAATTTCTCTCTCACAGAAAGTTCTTCTTCACAAAAGCTCTCTCTCTTGGAAGATCCCTTGAACCCCTGAAGTGACCGCTGTTCGCTGTCCAGGAGCCTTCTACTCCTTCTCCTTTCAGCACCTCAATCTCTCTCTCTCTCTTCATGGTTCAGGTTTTCCACAGGCGATGCCGCATGCGATCACCAGGCCACACAGCCCTATTCATTGTTCAGGCCTTTTTATAGGCTTAAACACTAAATTAGGAAGTGATTAGGAGTCCTAAACCAACCCAAATAACCCCCAAGCCTTTGGATCAAGATTGCAAGCTACTCACGCCCTCCGAACGCACGTCGGTCCATGGAATAATGTCGTGGACCATGAAAAATGCATGAAAAATGCTCATGCGGTCCACAAACCTCTCGATATACTGTCCGATCCACGATGGATCGGGTAAACAAGCTCCCAGGGCGCACGTGGGCCTGGGCCGGCCAGCGTGCTTGCATGCCCGGCCTGGGTCAGGCCCACCCGCTGGGCTGCGCCTAGCTCGCTAATCGCCATGCGCATTCACTCCGCCGTCGCTCCGCTGGTGGTCCTCGACCGTCTCGGATTTCGTGCAAACTTCAAACGCGTGTATCTTGCCCATCCAAGCTCCGTTTGAGGTGATTTTGATTTCGTTGGACTTCATTTTTCATCGCGGACCTCGCTGTGGGCTCAATGTGGACCGAATCTCAAAGCATCAAATCCTAATAAAAAAAATTTTATTGATTTGTGACAAATACAATGCGATATAACTGTTACAATGAATATTTATTCCTCAAATTCCAACAGTCGAAGTAGGATGCTAACCCCCAAACCAACCACCGCAACAAAAGTTTGCAAGAAAACGCAGGGATCTCAACCATATTTTCCTTTATGATAGACAATACAAACATAACAGCCAATACAAACGACATTTAGGGTCTTTGGACTCTGGAGAAACAAACAAGTACATATAACGGGGTAGAACAAACAAGCATTAGACGGCAATCCAGATTTACACATTTATCTATTGTCCATTATTTTGGTATTCTCCAAACAAGACAGTATATATATATATATATATATATATATATGGTTGGACAGCAGATCCAGATTAGATCTCCGTTGCGGGTTGGTCAATCAACCACTTCGAGCTTGAGAAGGCTGAGATAGTAATCGGGTGTCAACGGCCGGAGCACCTGAGGCGACTGGGCCTCCAAGACCTCCACCAGATCCTTGAGAAGGTAAGCATACACCACCCAGTCCCCGTTCCCCTTGGCGCTCGGCGTCGGCATGACAAACCCGGCGCTGCCACCCCACGGGAAGTAGTACGACGCCAGGGTCGGCTTCCCCCATCCGAACTCCAACTCCGACGACGGAAACCGCCTCCCCGACGACACTATGCACGCCATGCCCCCCTCCTCATCTTCCAAGTACACCCTCGCAACCGCCGGCTCCGGCCGGTGCGACTCCACCCAGTCGACCAGCCCCCGGAAGTGCTCCGCCGTGACAGCCGGCCGGAGAAACTCATGCACCGCGTCCGCCACCTCCGGCAGCTCCATCCGTCCAAGCTCCGCCGCGCTGAGGGTCCCGTAGGGGAGGGTCAGTACGTTGCCGAAGTAGTTGGCCATGGCGCGAGCGTCGAGCCGGGAACGCCCGTCGACGACGAGGCCCATCCGGCATGGCTTGTCCCCGGACACGGTGCCCTTGGCGAGGACGCGCCAGAGGTAGGCGGTGAAGGCCTCGACTTTGGTCCTATAGGCGGCTCCGCCGGCGCTGGCGGCGGTCTGCATGCTGTCCACGTCCTCGGCGGTGATGTAGTAGATGCGGCTGACAACGGGCTGCTGCAGCGGGGGTGGTGACGGGGGGCGAGACAGCGAGGAAATGGGCGCGTAGAGGCGGTCCGGGAAGGAGTCGTGACGTCCCGGCCGGCGGGGGTTGAGCAGCGACCGCCGGAAGGAGGGGATGCGAGAGACGGGCTTGGAGGTTGCCAGCTCGGCCCAGGCCACCAGGAACATGTCGGCCGAGACCGCGTCGGCGATGCGGTGGTCAAACGCGCACGCCACCACCAGCCCGCCGCACCTGAGCTCCGTAGCCTGTGTGTTTTTTTTTTTAATCAAATTTGGAAAAAAAAAAAAAAAAAAGGGGTCAGCCAGTTGCACCGTTAAACCGTACTATATTAATAATAAAAATAATAAAATCGATCCGACCCAATGAATTCGATCGAATCCCAAAAATAGAATTTGACCAAATCTGGATAAAATCCAAAAACTGTAACACGGTATGAGTAGGATATGCGTAGTGCTATTTTCTATCTGAACCGATCTGAACCTACGGGTATAAATAATATTCGAATCCATATTCGAATATATATATTTATAATTTTATTTTGATAATTTATTTTGATTGATAATATGCATAAAATTATTTTGATTATTTATATATTTTATATTGAATTGTAATTCTATTTCTGTTTCATTTCTATAAATCTGAATTTATAAATTATGTTTTATGTTGAATGGATAATTTTATTTTGATTGATAATATATATAAAATTATTTTGATTGTTTTTTTTTTGTATGGGATAGGTATGGAATGGTATGGATTGAGTATGGAGAAATGAGTTATCCGTGAGTATCTTCGAATCCTTGGGTATGAAGATATGTATCTCTTTTTTTATTTGATCGAATATCGGATAAGATTTAAATATAAAATATTAAATTTAAATTTAAAATAAATAATATAATATCTGATCTAAATGTCATTCTTAATTAGTAATGCTCCCTCGAGGCTATCATTCGCTGCGAGTGCCAAAAGAAAGCTAGTTTTATCTTAGAAAAGGAACAAGAAGGGTAGGTGCGGACTGGCCTTAGGTTTTCATCAGCCACCTGGGACATCCGGAAAGATGGAGACTGGTCTCCCGGAAATTAACATGGCAGCTGCATGGTATTTGGATTGGTACGTTGGCAAATCACAGCCGGGAGGAAGCATATTACATCTTACTTACCGCACAACACCATCGGCTGGGTCCCACAAGCATTTTCTATTTCAGAGTTTGCTGAAAAATATTATTCACTTGATTTACTTATATTTTTTAAAAAGATATTTATTCAATAATATTTATTCATTTTTCTTAGAAAAATATTTTTGTTGAATATACTTGAGTGAGACAAGTGTGATGCATGTGAGAGGTTTTTTTTATGGCCGGATACTTGCGACATCTCTAGCACTTTTTATTTTTATATTCCATCTAAATTTAGAAATGAACAACATATGTAATTGAATTCTTTTGTTTTTTCGTATTGCTCGTAAATATTTTAGAGCTTTGGAAGCAAAGATCTAATGCTTGTAAAAAATAATAATAATAAAAATAAAACTAGAAATCATGAATCGCAAAAATTTTGAATGCTATTTTTAACACCAATCTCTATATATTATTTCACTAGTTGTTGGAGAATTGAGAATACAAGTCGAGGATGATGCCAAACAAGCCTTAACTACCATCCTAATTGTATAAAGTCCCAACCACCATGATGTTTTGTAGATTACGATTGTGCGTAAATTCAACTTAACATCGAATACGTTAAGATAACTGATTTTAGATGAAAAGACAATTTTATCTTGATTTTTGTTTGTTCTATCAGGATTCTTGATGAATCCAAGCCGTAAGGTATTCAGCAACCTAGATTTAAAGATATCAAACATGCTACAAGAAACATGAAAATATACGTATATATTGTCGTATTTCAAAAGGCCAATTTATGAATATGAAGAAAGCAGGCCGTGCTTATGAGAAATTTACCTTGGTGATGGTGGTGGCGGGAGGACGGGTTGGTAATTTACCTGAACGCAGAGCACCCCTCCTTCCTTCTTGGGCATCAGCTTTCCCCCCAAGCTCTCATCTGGCTTGTAGAGGGAAAGCTCCCGGAGCTCGACGTCGGCGTAGGCTTCAATGAAATCCACACCTCGGTTGTTGCAGAGCAGTTCCGGCTCGCCGGTCGAGTTGGTGACAACCTCACCTGCAAAAGGGTAGTAACTGACAAGGGCTTGCACCAGCGATCCCTTGAGAGAGCTGAGCATGGTGGCGAAGGAGGGGGAGCCGGGGAGCTTCTCGTAACAGAAGAAGACGCCCACGTCCAGGGGTGGCAGCAAGAGGTCCAGGTTGGAGAGGGATAGCCAGTGCTCCTGGAGCGGTAGCACGGCCGCCACCCTCTCCTTCCGGTGTACGGTCACCGCGTATCCTCTCTTGCCTTCGCCCATTCTCGATTAATCTGCGTGCTCGCTTCCAAAGAGTACGGCACCGGTTCGAACACACAGGGAGAGAGAGGCTGGTTGCGATGGAGTGGAACACAGGGCTTCTGTTTATATCCCAAGGGAGGGAGAAGACCGATATAGACAAGTCAACCAGAAAAAACATCGCAATGTCAGAAATTATGAATTTATTAGGTGGAGACTTATTCTACCGTAGCTGTTCCGATAAAAGAAAATTATCTCTCTCTTTTTTCTACGAATCATAAGTCATAGAAACGTGCGATTGGGATGGGTGGCGGGCACGGTCATATGGTGCACGCTGTCACATAGTTTGTCCAATTTTCCACCAACGTACCGTCGACCGTTTGTCATTCTGTTCTCTCGAAGAGAAAAATATTCTAAGAATAAGAAGAAAGGTCAAACCCCTGGAACGAGATTCCATCTTCTTTTATTTGGTAAAAACGAGACTCCGTCTTTATTAATTTCAGCCACCACAATGAATTTATAGTTATTTCCTACCTCATAATATGAGAAATTATATGCTCCATGATGCATATGATAAAATCATACTACCATCAATCATAGTCTGCGTTTCTATAATGATACACCGAGATGAGCATTTGACGAAAAAATCTGCATGAATAAATCTTTATGATTGGTGATGTACGTGTACAACAAATGGTGCCATATAGGATATAATTTATCCCATAATATAAACACATTCTTTCTTGTCCTAAGCTAAGTAAATATCTCCATTCTCCTCACTTTCGCCTCTTATCAAAAGGGAAAAAAAAAACATCTTAATTTTAGTCCAAGCAAACCCAATCGTATCTGGATGAACCAAATAAAAAAAGCTTGTCATTTTTTTGAAGAATAATCAGAGATGAGATGGAGTTCTAGACATCTCTAGCCTTGCTGACCGGGTTCTCGCCTTCTTGTGTCTCCTCCATGTCATCTTCCCTTGAAGCTGCGCTTCACAATAACAGAGTTTTCCAACTGCATGTTCAACTAATTTTGCTCCCGCTACTTCGACGTCAACGAGACTGACAGAAAACTCGAAGCTTGCACTTCTAACCATGAGAAACTCAATGCTTAGAATGCCTAAAATTCTTTTATCGAAGTATTTTGGGAAATTAGCACTCTTAGCCAGCGAAAATTATACCCTAACACCATGAGTGGTGCACCATGGGCACAATCGATCCATGATGAAGTAAGGGAGGCAATAATCTAAGATAAGCATATCATAAATGAGGCTCATGAGAATGGGATAAGATGATTAACGTGGATCACCGTCATGTGGTATAAAATATAATTTTTATTTATTTTTTTTATTTTTTTACTTACAAAATTTTTTTCTTTTCAAAAAAGTGCATGAATATTTTTTTTTTTTGATGTCATTTTTTGCCCAACATTGTATGCAAAATTTATGGTTAGTTCAGACTACTCTTCCTATACATGCGAGAAGCAATGGAGACTTAGGTCCTATTTGGCTAATCTTTTATAGTGTCAGACAATACTTTCTGACCTTTCAAAAATATTTTTAGATAATACAATAATATTTGATAAAAAAATAAAAAATATTTTAGCTTTGTCAGAAAGCTGAAAATATCTAATTCAAAAAAAAATTATTTTCAAGCTTTTTCTAAAAATATTTCTGATACTAGTCAGAAAGCTATTTTGATCTAAATAAATTTTTTAATAATCAAAATATCACTATAAATTTCATAATTACATCTTATATCATATCATATTATATTATTATACTATAAATATAATATAATAATAAATTAATATTTTAATATATTATAAACATATAACATAATCTATTATTGTATTATATTATAAAAATATAATTTAATATAACTATATTTAATAATAATATAATATTATTATTTTATAATAATGTAATATAATCTACTGTATTATAATTTATTATTAGATTAGATTATAATCAATTATATTACATTATATTATATATTAGATCATAATTACAATAATATTATATTATAATATAATATTACATTATATGATAATAATATTATACAATAAAATAATATTTTAAAATATAATAATATTATGTTACAAAAATATAATATAATTTATTATAATATTATTATAGTATAATATATCGATATTTTAATAATAATATATTATATTATATTATAATCTATTATTATATTACATTATAACTAATATATTATATTATATTTTAAATTATTATAATTATAATAATATTACATTATATTATATGATAATAATATTATATAATATAATAATATTTTAATATAAAATATTATATTATTTTATTTTTTACTATATAATACTATGCAATATTTTTTATCGTCATTTTATTATATCAAAAATATTTTTTTTTAATTATCAAATATATGTTAAAATTTTTAAGTACCTTATAAATGTGATTACTAAATAGTAAATAATTTTTTATAAAAATTTATTTCTAAAAAATTTTGTTTCCAAAGTTTCAAAAATTTTACTGCCAACAATAATTTTAAATAGGACATTAAACCTAATATTAGATGACCCAAACACCCTCACTTGCTGCATTGACTTACGAAAAACCCACATAGTTATTGAAGATGAACGTCGACCTTTTGGTAATTTGGATCGCCCTTGCGAAAGGGCAGCTATGCATGCCGTGCTAGCTGGACCATTAACGGACCGAAGCACTCCGTCGCTGTCCGAGGAGACATGGAGAAAAGTTTAGAAACCAAGTTTTTGTTAGGAACCCAACATTTTGCAGCGTGCTCATCCTCCTAATAGAGGACAGAGAAAAAGATGAGTGCTGACGTCGAGATGTCTTCCTAAGATGTCATCCCAAACCAACCATTTTTCTATATTTTTTTAGCTTAATTATACAAAAAAATTATAAATATTTTTTAAAAAAATTAAATTTAATCCTGAACTTTTATTTTCTATTTTTTTATAAAATTATCTGAAAATCTATATTTTTTTAAATAAATTTTTTTCAAATAATATTTAGATAGAAAAATAATTTATCTATATTCTTTTACATATGGAAAGTGACTTCAAAACTTGTTATCCATGTTCTTTTGTATTACTATTTTTCTAGATTAGTTGCTAAAATTTATCTATATTTTTTAAAATACCTTTTATACTTTTTAGGTTTAGAAAAAGTGGTTTAATTAACTTATTAGCCACTGAATGATCAAGACATTGAAAATAAAGATGAGGCATTTTAAGAATAAAATTAAATATTTATTTTACTGATTAATGAAAAATAATTTAGCCACTTCCTAGATGGATAAGATTTTTTTCATTTAATGGATAAATATTATTTATGAAAAAGTAATTTATCTATTTTGAAAAGTATGAGAAGATAGATAAGTTGGTCAATAGAAAAGTTGACTAACTTTTTCATGATATTTATTCATTAAAGAACGGATTCTTAGTACAATCAAGACATCCAATTTTAGAATTAGTTCCATTTGGATCTTGATTGTAATTTTTTTGATTTACTGCAACAAAATTGACAGATGATGTCACATGACCCACTTATATGACCTCTTTTTTTATATTTCAAAGCTCCATCATACGGCAACTCTATCACAGCAGATCAACAAAAATTACAACAAGATTCGAATTAAACCAACTTGAAAGTTAAATGATCTGATTATACTAAATAAAAATTTATAATGAAATTAAAAAATTTAAAAAAATTAAAATTTTTTATATAATTAAATTTAATTTTTAAATAAATTATCAAAATATTGACCACGAGAACATTGTTCTTTTAATTGGAGGAAAGTGTTTTCATCTGTGCTTTCTTCGTATGTTTTGCAGCAGCTTTTCTTATAATCATGTATAAATAATTAAAAAAAAAAGAAAAAAAGAAAAACCACATCTTCAGCACTAACCAAATGTCGCTGGCTCAGTGGAAGCCACTGTGCCATGGAGAACAACCACCCACCTTCGGAGTAGTGGTGGGCATAGGAAGTAGGTGAACCAATGGCTGTGCCACTAGAGATTGCCCATTTGTCTCCGGGTGACCTGTTTTAAGCATGATGGAGATTGGAAAAATACTTTACGATGGAGAACAACCACATATCTTAGGGAGTAGAGTTTTGGTAACACTGAGAATAAGACTAACGCCCCCACATTGTCACGTTAATTTCAAAGAAGTTTAATATCACACCAACTTTAGAAAAGCCATCATGTGTGATGATATACGGGTTCCGGTTTCGCAAAGCATTGAGTGAGACAGATACGGCAGGAGGGTTAGAATCTCCTTGTACGAGCCGCATGGTGCCAAGACTATATTATTTTATATGTTTTAAGAATTTAAAATATAAAAATTGATTATAATTTTAGTGAACTTTAGCATATTTTTAAATGATTTCTATAGTTTAAAAATATAAAATTTTATTCTTTTAATTTTTAAACTATTTTAATATAGTCTTTCCTTCAAATTTCGACTATTTTCGCTCATCAGAAATTCGAACCAACGATATCTTGTGTTTATACGACAAAAATAGATACTTATCTAGAAAAATAACCTAAACATGCACGATATGGCATTAACCGATATAATGTAGCTTAGATGATGTGGTATGATAGATGAACATTTTATTTTGATGATGCGGCATATAGATGATGATATAACATATAGATAATTGTTGTGGTATAGATAGGAGGGCATCATTAGTTCCATATTAGTCGTAAGTCAAAAGAGACTTTGACTTTTATAGGATGGGATCTTTTTTCCTTCATGAGGCATCTTTTAAAGGATAAAATCATGAGGCCTCATGCCATAGTACCAAAAATCCAAGTAGACAATACCTCACGTTCGTCAAAGTGGAGACCGACCTACTTGAGCTACAAACCCTTGACACCAACATGGACTATGGTGCACCTCTCACAATCCTATCTAAAGTCTTTCTTGACTGGAGGGCATCATTAGTCCCATATTGATTTTGAGTCAAAAGGAACTTTGACTTATATGGAATGAGATCTTTTCTCTCCTATGAGGCATCTTTTAAAAGGCAAAGCCGTGAAATTTCATGCCATAGTACTACCAATCCACCTGAGCCACGAGTCTCTTATGAGGCACCTCTTAAAAGATAAAACTGTGAGATTCTATGTCATAGTGCTACCAATTTATCTGAGCCACGAGTCTTTGACCACAATAGTGATGATGTAATATCAAGATGATGGCATGGCATAAAAGTGATAATGTGATATATAGACGAGGGCGTGGTATATGTTGTGAAATTTGCTATTGATGCTCTAAATTTTACAAATATTTTTATATGGTCCTTATAGTTCAAAAAAATGTATAATTAGATAATTTAATTTTCAAATATGATCTAATTTAAACTAATAGAAGAGGATAATTAAAACTAATATGAAGTAAAACATATATTACAAATAAAATATTATATTAATAATATATCATTATATTGTGGATTGTACTCAATCTTCAATCATATCATTAACATCATCCTCTTTTTCCTTCTACCTGTTACAAAAATGGACATAAATATATATAATGAAAAAGAATCTCCATCATTATGATGAGTATATAACACCCTATCATATATTATTCATATGATATTCCATTTCATCCCATGATTCTATTTTTCCTATATTGTAAATGTAGAGTTCGATCTAAACCTAAATAGAATGAAAAGTAAAAGAAGATAAACAAAAAGAAATATATAATTTCTATTTTTAATTAATTTATTCTCTTGGCTTTCTCATTCTACTCCAATTGGAGTAAACACTTGAGATCTTTAGTTGTATAGTCTCTGATTATTGACCTATTCGTTTTCCAAAAGATACTCAACAATGGCAGCGAGCTCGGCAGCAGCAAAACTAGAATGCTAAGCCTATGTATTTCTCCACCATTGTTGTCACATCCATGATGGTGATTTTTAGGTCACCAAACCCATTTTGCTCTAGGACCATCTTGGGGTCCGAAGCCAACCTCTCTATTTCAAATACCGCTGCTATCTCAAGCTTTTTAAACTCATCCGATGACACTCAATATCAGAGTCATCACCTACCCTCCCACCAGACCAGAAAGATTAAATTAAATCATACTTAAAATCAAAAGACTTAATTAGATATTTTTTAAAAAACTGTAAGGACCATATAAAAATATCTATGAAACTTAGATGACCAAAAATATATTTTATGCTATATAGATGATGATATGGTATATAGATGATAATATGGTATATGGATGATGATATGATATATAAGTGATGATGTCTTACTTGATGATTGGATACTTTTGGATTTATAGCATGAGTCACGTCATCGCTCATATGCTATGTTATTAAAATAAAAGTTTTCATCCTTATGCCATATCATTGCTCATACGCCATGTTACCTTGATTAATGTCACATTATCTTTGTTTTGGTGGTGTTTGCAACATAAGCATCTATTTTTGCTACATAAGCATTGGTTATCACCAGCGAGGATATCTAATTAGAAAATATGACTAGAACCTGAGGAAAGGACTACACTAAAATAAATCAGAAATTAAAAATATCAAATTTTAGATTTTTGAACTTTAAGGATCATTTAAAAATGCACTAAACTTCGGGCTTAAAGTATCATTAACCCTAAATATAACTCCTTCTGAAATGGTGATGGGTTTCGAGATGGAGTGCGCATGGGGGAGCTAACTTGAATAGGAAGTGGGGGAACTTCATTTATGGGAAGATGGTTTCCCCCATGTTCAATGTTTGATTGTTCCTGTGATATCTATAGTGATGAATATTTCATAAGATTGTGATCATTTGATCCAGCAGTGATGGATGATGAAAACATTGTTTTGAGATATGCAGGTTAAATTGTGAACAAATTTGAGATCAAAAAAATATAACAAAATATCTAGGGCATGCTTGGTTGGAGGAGCTAGACTCTAGCATAAGAATAGACATAAGTGACTTCTATTTCAAGTATTTGATTGGAAGGAGTTCCATCCCCATTTTGATTCTAGAGAGAGTAGAAATGCTTCAATTCTACAAAACTTAATCTTTACTCTCCTCTAATATAGGAACCAAGTGTATCAAAAGATATGACCTTTTTGGTTCTCATTTCAATTCATTTTTATTCTAATTTTAATTTTAATTTTGAATGCAAATTAAATGCATCACTAATTGATTATTTTATCAAAAAAAAGATTATATCAGATTCTACTACCATACTATTTAAATAATTTTGACTTTATGTTCCAATTGAGAATACTCCGTACATGACACCAATTAAATTTATTTTCTTGTTTAAATAAAATGTGTAAGCTTTATATCATGTCAATTAAGCAATCTTTCATGTCATGTTATCTATAAAATTTTTAACATTATATATATATATATATATAATATATATATATATATATATATATATATATATATATATATATAGTCAGGTTAGAATCAGGTCGATTGGATTAGAACTCAAATCCGATCAGATTAAAATTCTATAATAGAGGTCTTACATCCATGATCTAAACTATTGAATATAATCTATTATATTAAAATTATTTGCACATAAAAAATTATATAATTTGGAGATCTCTAGCCTATGCATCAAGTAGTTAAAAATTAGACAGCTTAAATAAAATTAAATTAGATATATTTTTTGATCACTTGATGCATAAACTAGAGGTCTTCAAATCATATGATTTTTAGTATGCAAGCAGTTTTGAAGAAGTAGATCATATCCAATGGCTTCAATCATCGATGTAAAACTTCTATTATTTAATTTTAATCTGAGCAGATCTGAGTCCAAATCTGATCGATCATATCTAAACTGCTCCAATATATATATATATATATATATATATATATATATATATATATATATATATATATATATATATATATATATATATATATATATAGATATATATAAAGAGAGAGAGAGAGACTGGACTCCGATCGATCGGAGCCTAGTTCAAATCCGATCATATGGCCCCCGTTGGATAGGCACGGATCACAATGCAATGCTACAAAAGTAACGAATGGAAATGAGAGATGTTAGACTGATGTTGCTTTGTTTAAAGAAAAAAAAGTTCCATATTGAATGGAAGATGGGACTTGTGCGGCTTTTATTTGGATGAAGTGGCTTTTGAAAAAAAATAAAATAATGCCTTAATGGAGGATGGGACACGAAAGAGGAGCTCCCTAGTTGTAACCTACGTAAGATGGTGTTTAAAAATAATAAAAATAAACTCTTTCCTCTCTCTCACCAGTAAAATATGTTTTATTCTCTCTTTCTTCCTCTATTTCTCACCGACAGAATACTTCTCATTCCCTATCTCTCTCCCTACGGTACAAACATCTCCCATATCCTCTCTCTCTCCGATGTAAACATCTCTCATTCCTACTCTTCCCCCTCTCTCTCTGAAAAAATATATTTCATTCTCTTTCTCCCTCTATTTTTCATTGGTAGAACACCTCTCTTTTCCTCTCTCTCTCCAGCGTAAACATCTCTCATTACCTCTCTCTTTGGCGCAAACACCCCTTATTTCTTCTCTCTCTGTCTTCGGCACAAATGCCTCTCATCTCCTCTCTCTCCATCTCTCTCTTCGATCGAAACGCCCCTCATTCTTTCTCTATCCATCTGAAACTCTCTCTCCATCTCTCTGAAAAACTCTCTCCATCTCCCTGTAATTGGAATCATGGCCCATCCTCTCATTCTCTCTCACCCACTCTCCTACTTATCTCTCTATCTTAAAGATCCTTCAGTTTCTAATTATAAAGGTCACAAAAAGCTCAGCATGTTCAAATATCCAATAGAGATTGCAGCGAAGAAGTAGCAAACATGCAAGAAATATCATCAAAAAGAACATAATATTCGAACATGCAAGGCAAATATTAGTAAAAACTACATCTTCATAATTAGTTCATATTTATATAATTTTAATAAAAAAATTTTCTATGACTTACTGAATAGTTATACTTTATGCAGGTAGATGATTTCGAAGCCTACATCAAGAACAGTTCATCTGAGGAAGAGAAATTCGATGATCGTATAGGCTCACCAATGTGTTAGATCACATGAAAATTAACTTTGTTACGATGGGCATTGTTTTGAGTTGGATAGTTGTTATATATAAATGAATGTACATAATTTGTTCCATCGATAACATGTAAATATATATAGTTGTATATAGTTTTAAATAAATATATGACTCCTACACAATAATATGATTTGCTTTGTTAGATTTTTTGTATCTAATATTACATTATAATTT
This sequence comes from Elaeis guineensis, assembly GCF_000442705.2. Classification (NCBI taxonomy): domain Eukaryota; kingdom Viridiplantae; phylum Streptophyta; class Magnoliopsida; order Arecales; family Arecaceae; genus Elaeis; species Elaeis guineensis. The sequence continues at coordinate 59,891,837 of NC_026006.2, read as the reverse complement.
TGAAGTTTAAATATTTACTTTATGGGTTGAGTTATTTTTTTTTACTTAATGGTGCAGGACAAATACAAAGTCTTTCAGAATAAACACATATATCATATAATAAATATAAACTACATATAATAAATAAAAACTCTACTGAAATAAATACAAATCCCGCAGAATAAATACAAACTCAGAATCTACAAGTTGGATGATCCAATGATCCTCCCAGGATAAACACAAAAAAAAGAGGATGAACACTAACTCCTACTGAAATAAACACAGATCATCCTAGGATAAATACAGATATTAAAAAACAAGCATAAATTGGTGCAAGAAAAATATAAACCATCCCGGATTGCTCCCTATCTTTAGGAACCCATGACCAGATAAACACAAAGGGGCTCAAAATAAATATAAATACCATATAATAAACACAAACTATGTATAATAAACAAAAACTCTGCTGAAATAAACACGAACTCACCTAACTCCTGCTAAAATAAACATAAACGATCCAAAAATAAACACAAACTTCAAATAATAAACATACACATATCCAGAGTAAACATAAACTATCCCAGTATATACATAAACGTCATAAAATAAACAGAAACTCGATATAATAAACATAAAATTTAAGGTGATAAACATAAACGATCCAAAATAAACACAAACTCGGATCCCAATACATTGGTCATCTTAGGACCCTCCTAGGATAAGCAATAAGAGAGGAGGATAAATACTAAGTCCTGTGAAAATAAATATAAATTATCGAAGGATAAACACAAACTTCAAATAATAAACACAAACAGACCTAGGATAAACACAAACTGTCCAGATTGCTCTCTATCTTTTATGAACCCATGACAGGATAAACAAAAAATACTTCAGAATAAATACAAACTCTGTATAATAAATAGAAACGGTGAATAATAAACACAAACTCTGGGGCGATAAACAAAAACTATCCAAAATAAACACAAACTCAAAGTTCAAAAGTTGAGTGATCCAAGAGTCCACCCAAGATAAACAACAAGAGAAGAGGATAGACAATAAGTTCTACAGAAATAAACATAAACTATTAGAAGATAAATACAAATAGACCTAGGATAAATACAAACTGTCTAGGTTGCTCTTTGTCTTTCATGAACCCATGGCAGGACAAATACAAAGTATTTCAGAATAAACACAAACTCCATATAATAAATAAAAACTACGAATAATAAACATAAATTCTGAGACGATAAATAAAAACTATCCAGAATAAATATAAAAAAGGGATCAACCCCTACTGAGCAACGGGTGCAGAGTTTGTGTTTATTCTGGATAATTTTTATTAATCACCCCAACATTTGTATTTTTATGTACAGTTTCTATTTATTATACTGAGTTTATATTTATTCTAAAGTACTTTATGTTTATCCTGTTATAGGTTCATGAAAGACAGAAAGTAATTGGACAGTTTATGTTTATCCTGGATCTGTTTGTATTTATTATTTGAAGTTTGTGTTTATCCTTCGATAATTTATATTTATCTCCACAGAACTTAGTGCTTATCTTCTCCTTTTGTTGTTTATCTTGGATGGACCTTTGGCTCACTCAATTTTTGAACCCCGAGTTTGCGTTTATCCTGAACAATTTCTGTTTATCATCTCAGAGTTTATATTTATTATTTATAATTTTTATTTATTATATAGAGTTTGTGTTTATTTTAGAGTGCTTTATATTTATCATGTCATAGGTTCATAAAAGGCAAAGAGCAATTTGAGCAGTTTGTATTTATCCTGGGCCTATTTGTGTTTATTATTTGAAGTTTGTATTTATCCGAATTCTAATAATTTATGTTTATTTCCACAGAATTTAATGTTTATTCTCTCCTTTTGTTGTTTATCCTGGATGGATCCTTGGATCACTCAACTTTTGAACTCCAAGTTTATGTTTATTTTGGACAATTTCTGTTTATCGCTCCAAAGTTTGTGTTTATTGTTTGCAGTTTCTATTTATTATATGAAGTTTATGTTTATTCTGAAGTATTTTGTGTTTATCTTGCAATGGGTTCATGAAAGGTAGAGAGCAATCTGGGCAGTTTATGTTTATCCTAGACCTGTTTGTATTTATTATTTAAAATTTATATTTATCTTCTAATAGTTTATGTTTATTTTCATAGAATTTAGTATTTATCCTCCTCTTTTATTGCTTATCATAGGAGGACCCTAGGATGACTTAAGTGTTGGGATCCGAGTTTGTGTTTATTTTGGACCGTTTGTATTGATCGTCTCAGACTTTATGTTTATTATATCGAGTTTCTGTTTATTTTATGGTATTTGTGTTTATCCTATGATAGTTTGTATTTACTTTGGATATGCGTATATTTATTATTTGGAGTTTGTGTTTATCCTCAGATAGCTTATGTTTATTTCAGCAGGAATTAGGTGAGTTCATGTTTATTTTAGCAGAGTTTCTATTTATTATACATAGTTTGTATTTATTATACGATATTTATATTTATTCTAGGCCATTTTGTATTTATCCAATCATGGGTTCCTAAAGACAAAGAGCAATCCGAGATAATTTGTATTTATCTTGTACCAGTTTGTGTTTATTTTTTAATATTTGTATTTATTTTAGGATAATTTGTGTTTATGTCAATAGGAGTTAGTATTTATCCTCCTCTCTTTGTGTTTATCCTGGAAGAACTCTTAGATCATCTAACTTATGGATCTCAAGTTTGTATTTATTCTGCGAGGTTTGTGTTTATTTCAACAGAGTTTTATTTATTATGTGCAGTTTGTATTTATTATATGGCATTTGTGTTTGTTTTGAAAGATTTTATGTTTATCCTGCACCATTGAGTAAAAATAATAATAACTCAACCCATAGAATAAATATTTGGACTTCATAATCATAATGTAACATTAGATATAAAAAATCTAACAGAGTAAATCATATTGTTGTGTAGGAGTTATACATTCATTTAAAACTATGCACAACCATATATCTTTACATTTTACCGGAGAAACAAATTATGTACACTCACTTACATATAACAACTATCCAACTCAATATAATGCCCATAATAACAAAGTTAATTTTCATGTGATCTAAAACACTGGTGAGCCTATACGGTCATCGAATTTCTCTTCGTCAGATGAACTACTCCTGATGTAGGCTTTGAAATCATCTACCTGTATAAAGAACAACTATTCAGTAAGTCACAAGAAAAGATTTTGTTAAAATTATATAACATGAATTAATTATGAAGACGTAGCTTTTACTAATATTTGCCTTGCATGTTGAAATATTATGATCCTTTTGATAATATTTCTTGCATGTCCGCTGCTTCTTCGCTGCAACCTCCACTGGATGCTTCAACCCGCTATTCTTTTTGTGACTTTTACAATTAGAAACAAGAGGATCTTTAAGATAGAAAGATAAGTAGGAGAGTGGGTGAGAGAGAATGAGAGGATGGGCCATGATTCCAGTTAGAGGGAGACAGAGAGAGAGTTTTAGAGGGACAGAGAGAAAGATGAGAGGTATTTCGGTCGGAGAGAGAGATAGAGAGAGGAGATGAGAGGCATTTGCATTGAAGATAGGGAGTGAGGGAATGAGGGGTGTTTGTACCGGGGAGAGAGAGGTAATGAGAGATGTTTGTGTCGGAGAGAGAGAGAAAGAGAGAAATAGAGGGAGAGAGAGAATGAAATATATTTTGCCAAAGAGAGGAAAGAGTAGGAATGAGAGGTATTTACGTCGGAGAGAGATGAGAGAGAGGATATGGGTGATGTTTGCGTTGAAGGGAGAGAAATAAGAAATGAGAAGTGTTCTGTCGATAAAAAATTAAGGAAGGAAAAAAAATAAAGCATATTTTACGGTGAGAGAGAGAAGAATTTATTTTTATTATTTTCAAACACATTACAATCAGAGAGCTTCTCTTTCGTATCTTATGTCCCATTATGATATTATTTTATTTTTTTTCAAAAGCTACTTCATCCAAATAAAAACCATCCGAGTCCCATCTCCCATTCAATATGGAATTTTTTTTCTTTAAACAAAGCCGCATCAGCCTAACGTCTCCCATTTCTATCCGTTACTTTTTTTTTTTTTAGCATTGCATTGGGATCCGTGCCTATCCAACGGGAAACATTTGTAGGGCCTTGCAACCGGTAGGGCAACCCCACCTCGTGCGGTCTGCTCTCCCACTGGATCAAGATCAGATGGTTGGCGCTCCCGATGGGCCTCAGCTGGTGCAGCAAGGCGTCTCCACGGCCACCGCCCCGTCTCTTCCACCGCCGTCAACTCCTCCTGGTGGAGACGAAGCCGACACTGAAACCTTCGTCCGCCGCCACCTCTCCGCCCTCGAAATCGCCGAGCAGGCACCGAGATCCCTCTCCACCGTCGACTCCGAATCCCACGACACAGCCTCCTCCCCTACGGTCCCAGGTAGAGCCGTCGTTCGGACATGGGGAGAGGGGTGGTAACCGTGGACTCGAGGAGAAGAAGACGAAGGAGAAGCGGATCGGGACGAAGAGAGGGGACTCCAGGGTGTTGCACCAAAATCCGGGTTGGTTCTCATAGTGTGTACGCGTAGGGGTATCATAGCATACACTCTTTTTTGCATAGGATCTGACCTGCTTAGTTGTGTCTTTAGTTTTACCTCTTATTACAACGAGTAAATGTTGCAGGTCAAAAGTATAATAAGGAAATGCTGTTGATGGATTGCATTGTATCATCTCTGATTTAGGCCGAACATGCGACACCCTAGAGTGTGGTGCAAATGTGGATGGCTGCCATTAGTACATGGACGATCAGAACTCCATGAGTGCAAGCTGCACATACATGCATACATTATTTGATGGCCATCCATTCTCTAATAGTGGCTATCCATGATTGCACCACCGTGCTCTGCAGTGCTGCATGCACGCCACCGCAAACAATCCTAGTTGAAGTATGTTGAGAAACCTCCTGTTTATTTAACTACATCAAAAATGATATATATACAACCATCACATCCGTCCTCTTATGGGACTACAAAAACACCTGTTGCGGCCAGTCGTCTCGTCGTCCGATCGCCGGAGGACGTGCACCTGCAAAAACGAGAAGTCCACACTGACCGGAGGCGGCTCCGACGGGAACCCTCCGACGGTCAAGTCAGAGAGGTGACTGGACAACAGTGAAATGAAGACAGAGAGCTCGATCGAGAGAGAGAGGGGGAGGGAGAGGAGCGAGCCTGTGATTTAGGAGTCGAGAAGCGGGGGGAGCGGATCCCTTGCACTGTTGCCTTCCCCGAGTTATATAGTGGAGCACGGTATGGCGCCGTCATTAATGGCGCAGACAAGTGAGGAACTGTCAACTCACTGTAGATTGTCAGAGTCGCCGTGAAAGTGTCATGTCGCCGTGGGGCTGTCAAATCACTAGGGTTGACAAAGCCCTAGGCGGGACAATGCCCCTAGGTGGCAGCGCCGCATGCCGCTGTCAGAACTGACGAGGTCTAGCGGCTGTACGACGATCAGAGGAGTCGACCGACCCTAGGTCGGTAGCCAGCTGAGTGGCGTCGGGCCCCTCCGTTGGTCGGCGAGCCTCACGTGAATCGGCCATCAGACCTTCGGGTTTAGTCGGACGAGAAAGATGCGCCCGACATACCCTCGGTCGGTCGTGAGTCGATAATTGGCCGGTGATGGCGTCAGTCGGTCGGTCCGACTGTCAATCGGTCGGTCGGTCCCTCCGGCCGTAAGTCGGTCGGTCGGTCCCTCCGGCCATCGGTCGGTCGGTCGATGGGTATTCCCCAACAACACCCTTAACACTCATCCTTCGTACTAATCCATCAAAGGGACTACAAAACATCCAATGGTATTGGTCCTGTTGATTCAACCTAGATCTAATTTGAGCACAACTTCAATCTTTCACTAGGACGGATTTGAGACGGTGTGAAATATTGGTGTTCACTCTCATAAAATCAGCTTAATACTTTTGGTACATGACTCGGACAAGATGCATTTGTAGCGCATAAAAGCCGGATGGCTTGCTGGGTTGGTAAGCGTGGTCTGGCTTTTTGTGCTTCATCACTGACTTGAAGTCATTTGGAAAACAATTAGTAATTATTAGTTGGTAAATTATTATCCACCTCAATAGGCGAACTGAAAGCAAAATTAGAGGGAGACTGATGACCCTCAAATGGGATGGGTATTTGTAAGGAAAAGCAGTAACAATGAGGTTGAATCAAACGAGAAAAGATGTTAATATTAGCATCCATGCAAACAACGAAATATGCACGTATAGATGAGCTCCAAAGTCAATTAGAACCAACTCATTGCATTTCTTTTTCTTCCAACTTCTCCTTTCATTATCTTTACGAATTATGAGCATGATAGATAAAGAATGGTCATCCGAAATTATACATTTCGACTACTTCAAGCTAAAGCAAAGAGGACGGGGGGGTCCTACCACCCACGATACAACCACCAAAGCAGTACAAAGCAACAGGGATTATTGCCACTCATTATTGTACTCGAGAACGAGGCTCTCGATCTATCATTACAATCGAAAAAGAAAGCCAGAAAAAGCACAACATCATTTCAACAACCCTTCTTACTTCACATTGTTCATTTTCCCACCTGATCAAGTGATCCGTTTCCCGTCACTGCTGCTAGAATAGGGCTGCCTCCCTGTCCGATTAGACCCGTTCAACGCTTTCCTGGATGGTGTAGGAATTTGTATATGATTTGGAGTCCTAAATTATAATGCAGGAAAATAAAAGCCATTAGAAGCATTCAAAATGATTTTATTGAAAAAGAATAATATGCTTAAATAATGAAGTAAACAGAAACGGACAAGCTCATTGTAATTTGTTGAGCTGGTTCAAGCAAAGTCCACTTTATCACGTAAGATATGAACCACATCTCAATCTATATACCTTAAAACACAAGATGTGACATCAAACCTTTTGGAATTTGTACTTGTACTGATGTGACATCAAACCTTCATAGATCGTTGAGAAATTTTAAGCAAAATACCCCTTAGGCAACAAGTAATCAAGCTCACACCAAAAAGCACTAGTTCACAAAGAAATGCCTGAACTCATACAACAAAGAAGGACCCTCCAAGGCTATATTGCCAGTGACAGGCATCTAGACCAAGACAAAGAAAAGCAAATTTTGATAAAAAGAACTTCATATATAACCTCAAAGGTGCCAATTAAGAGATCAGGAAGCCAAATGATAGGTAACTCTAAATCTCATTCTAAATCCAATGACAGCAGTTAGAAAGGGTTAGAGATTGTTGCTTATGATCACAGATCTTTTATGGAGAAAAACAAGCTCCAACTTCAAAAGCATCATAAAATTGGTTACTTTGCTAGCTGTGATGAAAAAAGATAATATAGTAAAATAAAAGATACAAGAAAGGAATTAAGTATCCAAACTGTAAACCTGGACTTTCTACCGCTGCAATATAACTTGCCATCATAGGAAGCTGGTAGGTTTAGAAACCCCAATCTGAACGTATCATTCCGTTTGCCAGACAAATCATAATACCTGTCTACTGCAAGAGTTATCAGTTGCAATTGCAGGACATTTATGCAGAGTGATGCATGCAAAAGGATTATAAGGTAAAAAATTGGCATCTTTGATACGGTAAGATGCTGTGCTGGTTTGGATTCCAACAAGTACTGAAGACTAGGATGGTGTTCCTCCACTAGCAAAATTAATAATAAAAAAGTCTAGAAATTTTTCCCATTTTAACACACACACACACACAAACATATGCATATACATGCATACATAGACCATCATAAAACATTGTGGATATGCATAATTTAGATTATATATTCTTAACCCATGAGTCTATCTACTACGAAAAGACACCATAAGTTATCTTTATGCTACTTAGAAACAAAAAATTTATCACACATAAATTAGAAGATCTTATCACAGGATTAATTGACAGGTCGCTGTAGCAATTTCAACCATATTGGTATTGGTACTATTCAACCAGATTTTATGAGAGACGAGTTTTAGGATGCAAGCCTACCACCAATGACACCACTGTTGATAAAAAGATCAAAACATTTAACTTTCTTTCATATTTAGATTCACAACTTTCAAGCATATCTATATTTGCACCATCAAAAGTACAGTGTCCATATTTACCTTATATCTGGGCTCTTTGTTGGCATTTGATGTTTGTTGATCCTTGACGCACCTTCATTGACTGCAGTATTAATATTTTGGAGATTGAATTGCCATAGCGTATCTGCTTCTGAAGAATCACTTGTTGCAATATCCAAATCATCAGAATCATCAGTACCCACAGAATAAAATCGGTTTCCTTGCATACCAAAATCATGGCTATCTTTTCTCCTTGTGGCATTCCTTTGGTATGGTTGTTCTGGATAAGCTTCCATATTAGAAACATATTTCTGGTAAAAAAAGTCAGGCAGCGGTGCGCTATCTCCGTCCCAATCTCTTATGGAATTATTATCCTGGATCACCGTCTCATGCTTGTTCACCATGACCTTGTCAACCCAATTTCCAGGGTCAGTTTCTTTATATTCTCCCACCTGAAAGTTTATTCTACTGCTGTCTGGCCAGGGAGGAGAATCATTTGCCATTAACAACTCTTGGAGATCAATACTTGGTTTCTTTTGTTTCAACGAAGGATTAATCTGCATCTATAAATAGACCATTATTAGAAAAATCATCCTTCAGTGCAAAGCAACATCAATATATAGTCAAGATGAATGACCAGCAATACTCTATATGATTGTCATAAGAACCAAAGTAATCAAACCAATATTTCTAGAATGCCATACAGATCTTTGCGAAATTAACCAGTTTCTTTTCAAGCACTGATATAATACGTGGGATAAAATACATAATTAATATATGCACTGTATGCGTTAACATTTTACACTGGACATATGAAAAGTTGTCAAGTCACTTTCAATGTGCTGAATGCAAAATATAGATCCCCCAAATATTTAATATTGTGACGATGGGTAGCAATGGTAGAGACAAGACATCAGCCAAAATCCAACTTACTGGAAGGTAATGCAGGGTCACCTATGCCTATGAAGTGAAGCCTGATTTATATTAATAATTAGTAAGAGTGAGTAAAAAATCAAAGTCTTATGATATTTCCATTAAGTGATACATCTAGCATTGCATATGCAAGTTACCAAATCCATACATTATAGGGAGCATGCGTTCAAAAGTAGCTTCTTAATTTGATAGTCTGATGTCACATTAAATATTCCATTACAAAGCAATAAATGGCTAAAGAAAAATTATCATCTAACAACCAAGCCCATCTAATATACTAAGAGCACTCACAATCATTTATCTACCATGCCATCCTGAGCACAATACCTCTATGTTTCCAACATCCTCCATAGGCTTTCTGTGATTAGTTTGATTATTTACATATTCCTGACCATGCTGATGATTTGAGTTTATAGGTGATGGTGTCTTGACATTAAGCATATCAGGACTTGCTATTATATTCTGAAGATGCTCTGACCCTCCTCCTTTCCTTGCTAATGCTGCTTTAAGGCAAGCTACCTGAAATAGAAAAAAAAAGAATCTGGATATTGAAAAGAAATGAGAAATAGAAGGATGTGTATTGTATATCAATTTACAGTGACAAATTAAGATGAGAAAAACCTGCTCCCTGAGCTCTTTGACTTCTCCACTTTCTTTATTTAGTTGAGCTGCACCAAGTTCAACACTAGAAACCCTCTCAGCAAATTTAAGTGTGCTAATAGTTTCTCCAATAGCATCTATATCAGGACTTATATGGACAAACATCAATGTTTTTGCTTGCCTACCTGAATATTTAAAATTATAGAGCTCTGTGAAATAGAGAGAGAAATTTTAGTTTTCATTAACAAATTAACAATGTTAAAAGTAAATATTTTACCAAGAGAATCTTGAAGTAATTGTGTGAGTTTGCTATTTCTATAAGGAACATGTGAATTTTTGTGGGCAAGGGCAGATATTACATCCCCCAGAGCTGAGAGCGATTTATTTATGTGTTGTGCCTCTTTTAGCCTTTCTCCTGTGACCTCAGATTTATCAACTCTTTCACTGCCTGCAAGATCAACTAAATGCATGCATCCACGAAGGATGGTTCCAGATGTCATATCTCTTCCTTGAACGTGAACAGTCAAGCAACTGCAAGCAAAATCATTTTACATTACGTACTCATGTAATAGAATTACATTAATTTATAGTGAATCAAGAACAAAATTAAATCATAATTACTCACCTATGAGAACGGCTGCTACGATCATTCAATGCTGTAGCACCCACAGTACAGTTCTTCTGTCCAATGTTCATCAGTTCAATGACATCTGATGTTGATGTAACAGGGACTAAATTTGCATCAGGTACATTAAGTCCTTTCTGGGAACTGTTACGAATTTCTAATGTATTTACTTGTTAAGGAAGTTTATTATTCTATCAGAAAAAATGGAAAAATAAGAATGTAGTAGCAATAAAAATAATGCTTACTAATCCACCTAAATTTGTTCAAAAAAGAACTACATATACCTGAGACATCCAACTATAGAAAGGGGAAAAAAACTAAGATGAACTATTACATATATCTAAAGTATTTACTTCTAAAGGAAATCAAACCCATTAATGAAATACTTTGAAGTAGAAACAAAAAAACAGTGGAAAGGATATCTTTTGTTAAGGCCATCACTAGCAAGGAGGTCTCTCACTTGCTCATTATAAATTTCAATCATTTGAACAGAGATTTTGTAATAAAATGCACCCCTTCTTTCTTCTGAGAGTTTAAACAGGTCACTCAGTGCCCTATAATTCACGCCCTGGGTTTGCTCATTCAGATCCTTAGGTCCACTCTGTATAACATATGTGATGAGATCAACCAAGATAGTGAGTCCATTGCATCTCAACATTTTATATGATAACATCTTAAGTGCTCAAAAGTATTGAAATATCATGGCAAGAAATCATATAACTTCAAGTTTTCAGTTAGTCTTTGAAAGTATGCAACACTTCATCTTGCATATGAGTTGTCATCAAACTTCTTACCATAGTAAATGTTTTCCCTGATCCAGTTTGGCCATATGCAAATATACAAATATTATAACCATCAAGAACAGACCGAATCAGAGGTTGCATGTCTGAGAATACCACCTCTGCAGGATGATAAAAAAGAAGTGAATGGCTGCACAAGTTATTTTTGTATGAAAGTAAGAAATAAAGCATAGCTTCTAATAACCTTGGGTTGCCGATGGACCAAAAACTTTATTAAAATTGAAAGATCTATGTCCTTTTCCATACTTCGAAGGGGTGATAATCGTGATATGTCCATCATTGATACCACCAATACTGCTAGTACTTAGTTGTCCAGGTAGGAAGGGTCTAACTCGGCAATAGACCCTAATACTTCCTATTAATGGGAAAAATAAAGTTAGTACTATAAAAGTTATTTCGCACACTAAAAATATAACTAAATGGCTCAAAATTTTACCTTTCAGATCTTGCACTTGATTGTACAGCTTTCTGTTTTCTTCGAGAACTTTGTGATAACCTGAAGCTGCATGAGCAAGGCTGAGAAGATGCTTGCCTGTTATACAGAAGGCCATGTAGAAGAGCGTATAATTATTCTTCAATGAGTTCTGAAAACCTTGACCGATTCCCTAATGATATGCTTTCTGTCTTACCAAGCTTACTGAATTCCTCAGAGTACTTGATTTGCATGAACTCCATGCCAGCTCTTGTAGTTTGAAGAGTATGTTTCAATTCCTATAAAAAAAAAAACATTGACTACTGATTCAAATTGATTAATCTAGCATTAGATGAAGCTGCCCAGGAGCACCACCTAAGCTGTGTTATCACCTGAATATCTCTTTGTTGTTGCTCAAACATCTTATGTTGCTTCAGAATTTTGTCTTTTGATGCCTCTTCTTCTTGCATGTTCTTATGAATGTAGCCCTCTTTCTCCGATTTTATGAGATTATTTTCTTCCTTCTCCATCTAAAAAATGACAATAAAAATTACAGTGTTGTCTCATTCCCATATTCATTTAAGGACAAAGCTAATAGAACAAATATATTAAAACATGATATGTGGTGGCAATTCTTGTACTATGACTATACACACTCAAAAAGTACTTTGGAAACTATAAATAAAACATATAAGCTGCATGATAGAGCACTGCTGGAAATAAATCTGAGACATACCTTCATCTCAAAAGAAGCAGATGGGGGATCTATCGAAACCTTTTGTTTGCAAAAAGATTTATTGCTGTCAGCAAGACCCTTGAGAGCTGTTTTCACCTGCTGAGTTTACAATACAAATAATTGTATAGACATAAATATCATCATCAACAAATATACTTTTATCATTATAAAACAGTTACCACTCAGGAAGATATTACTATGAAAAGAAACAGCATAACTTAAAACAAACACATTATATTCACAAATGACTGCCAGACAGGAGGGCTGAAAGCTACTATCAGAATATGAAATAAAAAGATTATTTATTTTTCCTCCTTAAAATCAAAATGCATATTAGAGGAATACTGGAATGAAACATACCAGGTCAGTTTGGCTTGCTATGCGGTGCTCAAACTCTTCCATTACTTTACCTAACATCGACTCCAACAGCTGCAAAAAGACAAGATTGGTCTTATGTCTTCCTGACACTTCCATTAAAAACAATGAATTAATTAACAGGACAAAGATAATCTCACCAATGGAACTTCTTCAGGCCTCTTGCCTGATAGAGCTGCATGTACAAGCATACTCAGTGGACGTGATGAAGTCTGTTCAGCATAATATGCAGGATACTAAGCAAAACTGAAGCTAACCATTCAGTGGAATGAATTTGAAATATAGCATACAAACCATTTCAGCAGATTCAATTGGAATATTTTCATTTAAATTATGCTCCATACATAAAACTTCATTTTCATACATTGGTTGATTCCTTGACAAGGAATTCTTGAAAGGTTCCGAATTTTTCCTCAAAAATTTTTCCCTGTGTTGGAAAATTTAGAATTTCCACTATATTTCCAAGATCCATGTCCTCCCATTTGTTTCCATTCACCATAGGATTTGACAGCTAGAACGCAGTCTACAACCCTGGCACTTTTCCCTCCCTGAACATCCAGAAAGCAGAATTATATAGAGGAACAAAAGATTAAAAAATATTACATATATATCAATGTTAAGTTATATTGCAACACTTTGAAAAAATTTGATAAAGCCACAAAATTATAAGGTTGGGATTAGGTGCAATTCAAAGAACTCATTGCAATATCCATCAACCCTTGTTCCAATCAAATGAAGTTGCTTATTGAATCCACATTCACTTATCATTCCAAAGCAAGAAAAATTCAATTAAGCAAAACTCTGGAACACAAAATTTCAATGAAAATAAATAAATAAATACATAAAAAGATGCTTATCTCTATTGACTTTCCCAAATTGCAATTGGAAAGCAAGAAAAATTAGTTTCTTAGAAGTCAAGAAATAAACTAGAAGATAAAGATTCTTGAATAAAATGCCTATGTCAACCATCCAAGCAAAATCATAATTTAAAGTGAAGGAGGGATAATTATTAGAGAAGAAGTTTTATTATCTAATAACTACAATAATATTCCTACCTGCTCCAAGTCGGAAGCCTCAAACATAGGAAGACCAATCTCTTTCACAGCCACAAGAAAGTTCCTCACATTCTCAAAATACTGGTAAGCTGATAGGGCTGCACCATCTGGGTGAAGAACTGAATCTCCTGGATTTACAACCACCTGAAAAGAACAAAAAAAAAAAAGCAATATCTGAGAAACTAAACTGGTGCAGGCTTTAGAGGGAAAAAAAAAAAAGGAAAAGAAAAAATTGGGGGAAGGGAGATAGAAGTTGAAGATTCCAATTTGGTGATCCAAGGCTCCAAGCAGACACACCTTTGGCACTGCACCTGGTTGAACCTTGTTGAGTGCATTGCAAAGAATCAATCCGTTTCTCAATCCAAGCCTGAACTCTTCCTCCGAAGGCTGGCCTGGCAAATCCTTAGCAAGGACTACCCCAACCATCTTTCTCAGCCACCCAGATGCCTCATACCTTCTTGCCGCTGGAATTACACATTAATAAATTAAAAAAATTCAAAACCAGGTGGACTCAAAAAGAAGATAATTTCAACAAACACAAAATCATCATGATAAGAAGGGTTACCACAAAACACAAAATTTTGCAGAAGAAACATATACAAAAATAAGAAACAAACATAAATTTCCAGAACTATCTTGATCCAGAAAAAAATCAGAGAGGGTGTCTTATGTGAATCCATTAAAAGATCAGATTAATGACACGTAGCGACCTGTCCCAATTCTCCATAGAGCAATGGGGTAGAAAATAAATATATTAACTTTGCAAATCACTTTCATGGCTTTTTTTTTTTTTTTTGAGCAAATTACGTCCTCTATAGCTCACATTTTTTCCTTCTCTATTCTAATAAAATCATAGATCATCTGGCCATGTCCAAACGAGAAAAAGAGGAAGAAAATCCTGAAACAATCTTCTTGATCGGTAAATTCCATAAAGTATAATGATCTCGTTTTTAATGGTAAATAAGTGGAAAATCGTTCAGTTCTACACTAAAACAAATATGTATCAAATTGACAAAAACATTATTCAATTATGGGAAAAAAAATAAAGCTAGAAATACTACATGCTTCTTCTGCCTTCCTCGAAGCCAAATGCATATCGCTCAGCCTAGTCCCATGCTGCTTGAGAACATCCTCCACCACAGAAGTCACCGATATACAAAATAGCCTCTCCGACGCCATTCTCGACCCCAAAAACCTCTTGAATAAATCGCAAAAACAGAGCTTCCAGTGCCAAATCGGGCAAAAATCCCCGCCTTCCCTTCGTGTACCAGAAATCAAAGAATTCGAAGACTTATAAAAAAAAAAACAAAACCAAAAAAAAAACCGCTCGAGATAAGGGTTTAAGAATGGAATTGAGATTAACTGGGGGAGAGGGGAAAGGGAGAGCTGGAGTCTCCTTCGGAGGAGCGAGATAATAAAAGAGAAGAGGGAATGAGGAGAGCTCTTTCGGCTGGCTCTTAAAATTTTCCTTAAGAATTCTACTATGCTCTCCTATAGTAAAGCGCTCTCTCCCTCCAGCACTCCACTCCAGGCCTCGTTCCGAACCTCCCACTTGGAGACCGAACGGTTTGTATTCCGGAGGGTGTGGGGAGGTGGCGAAAGTTTTTTTTTTTTTTTTTTTTGAAAGTATGGTGATGACGGTAGCGTTAAAATAAGGACATGACTGATTTTAACGTTTCCTCTGTCCCTTTTGCTTTGTGCCGTTAACCTGTTGAACGGCGGAGCTGCCCTTCGTATCTAACTCCGTGTCATATCACGTGGCATTGTAGGGTTGGTTGTAGAAAAATAATTTTTATTTAAATCAAACTCGTCTTTCATTTGTTTGGACCAGAGAGGACAATTTACATCATCCATTGGCTTGATCCTATCATTTTACCCGACTAATTTACAGTTAGGAGCACGATTACATATTTAATTTAAAATTATTAATACTTTTTTTAGAAAAAATAAAGCATTAGTACATATTTTATATGAATATATTCAAAAGTGTCAAAAAATAAAATATCCTCAAAAAAATCCAGAAGCCGCCCCCACATTTATCCAAAGAACATCTCCGACTAAGGCTAAAACTATATTGAATACAGATTGGATACCAGTATATCCATATCCACATTTATTTTGTCTGACTAATACAAACATGGATATAGATATTATTCGAATGTAAAAATTTATATCTATATTTATTTTAAATGAATACCGATATATTTCAAATACTAGAAGTATGGACATAAGTAAGGATATAGGTTGGATAATTAAAATTTATGACTACAAAATCAAAGATATTACTAAATAAATGATAAATCAAGTTAATAGCATATTTAATATGATTGTATATTTCTTTTAAAAATTAATAAGTGCTATATAAAATTGAATAGGATTACAGATAAATTTGGATATTCGGATATGGATCGAATAGTTATCTATCCATATCTATATCCATTTTTCTTTGATGGATATGGATACGAGTATGGATATTAGTCAGATCTTCAAATTTTTATTCATATTTGAATTGATTTGGATACGAAAAAGGCTCTAGATGGATATTATCCATACTGCTTTCACCCCTATCCCTGATGTACTCAGCAACATAGATGACCATCTAGTCTGTTGTCATATTAGCCTTCCTAAAAATATGTCGAATAGCGAGGGGCACACCCCAGCAGCCAAGTCATGATGTCCTGCAGAAGAGGGTGAGTTGTAAATCCCTGCCTACATCCTTATAACCAAGTCATTACCGTGGTGAAATCTCCCTTTATGATAAGGTGATCAGCATGCAGGATCCATCGAGCATAAAAGATCCCTGCCCAAGCGACACAAAGCTCCATTCTAAGGATCTTAGGCTCAAACAGATAGCTCCCTTGGCCTTTAGGTCATAAAGCCAACACCACTATACCTGTCTCTAACACTATCATCAAAGTTGATCTTGAGGTACATCGAAAGTAGGGACTCCTAAGAGATAAAAATCCATCGAGCACTATATGAGCAAAATGGGAATCCCATATCTCTCGAGGTCTAAAAGTCACTTCAGTCAGCTCTTTAGCCGAAATTAGGGCTCTCTCTAAGGTGAATCTCGTCGGGCATCGTCTGGACTCAAAACACCATGCTATTCTTCACCAGCCACATACTAAGCAGTGTAGACAAGTTAGCAACCGCTTAGGTTACATCGCTCTTGGTGCTCTATCTTAGGAACTCCAGAAAAAGCTTGGATTAGAGCCTCAGCATAAACAATCCTATGATGCTGACTCCTCTAGACTGTAAGCCGAGCATGCTACCGGGAGATCCATGCTTCTGTCCCTCAAGATAGCCCTAGTTGGAAGTCGACTCTAGGCTACCTTCCATAGGAAGAGACTCATCCTTAGATGCACTCCTATCCTCTAGATCCATCCAGTGTGTAGACACCGATCGGCTCTCATTGAAACAAATGATACAGATCGATCGTCACTGCCTCAGGGTGTAAGAGGATCTTCAAACTCTAATGTCCTGACAACTATGGATAGAGATTGCCATGGATCGCACATGCTCTCCCATCTATTCTCCAAAGATGTGAGTTATTGGCACCTGGTCCCAACCCATGCCATCTAGGTGGAAAAGATCATAGACCCTCAAGGAGTCTGCTACTTCAAAGCTAACGAAGGTTAGCTATCGCCTCAACAGTAGATTAACAATTCATAGGTCCAACAGGATGTCCACAGACCGACCGTCTCTCACAAACCATCTCGTCTGTGAGATCACATCAGGGGCTCATGAACACATCTCTCTCCAGAACAATGAGCAACTCTGACTAGCCTAGATCTCCTCGCCCATTGGCCATAGGCCATACCTAGCCCTTATCATCATACCCCCAATAGACTCTCCCGATCAAGTAAAAACCTAGCCGCATACTAAGCAATTAGGGTCTCCCACCTCGTGACTAGTGACTGAATGCTAAGGCCACCATCCCCAATGGTTGACAAACCTTATCCAGGCCAATAAATGCACACCCCAACCATCTGGGTGCAAACCCCATCAAAAGTGCCAAAAGTATTTCTCCAGCTTCAATACCAAGGTCTTAGGCAAGCTCGACTTTGAGAGAAGATAGATCGGTATAAAATAAAGAACTGACCTCATCAAAGTGACTCTACCCATCATGGAGCGAGTTCTGGCCTGCCAGCCCTCTAGATACTTTCGGATCACCCGTTGTACACCCATACACAGTCCTCCTCAGCCTACACCTAGATATGGGGACTCCCAGGTACTGCAAGGGCCCATTATGCTCTACAATCCTAAGTCATCCCTGATCGTATGTCGCAACTGAATCAACATCCTCGGACTAAAATACATCACAAACTTAAGAAGATTCACCTTCCGATTTGAAGCAAAGTAATACTCCATAATCCTCCTAATGCTAATGGCGTTCTGGATCGATGTCCGATCCATTAGCAAGCAGTCATCTACAAAGAATAAATACGAGATTGGTTAGGTCCTCGAGGTTGGCATATATGGGTGAGTACTGATCCCTGGGATGCCACATAAAGAGCTCGCAATAGAGCATCAACACAGATAATAAAAAAGTAAGGGGACAAGGAATGACCTTGACGTAGTCAACTATGGAATAGAAGAAGTCTGATGTTATCCCATCAATTAGGATGGCAAAGGAAGGGCCATGAATGCATAACATCATCCACCCAATGCATCGAGGGTGGAAGCAAAAATCCATCAAAGCCCTCTCGAGGAACTGCCAACTCATTCGACTATAGATCTGCTCCATATCTAGCTTAATCGTCATGAGGCTTCTGTGAGTACGATTATGACGAAGAGCATACATAAACTCCTGGGTGATGAGGATATTGTTGGAAATGCTGTGGCTATCAACGAAAGCCCCCTACTCCAAACAAAAGCCCCCTGCTCCATACAAATCAACCATGGGAGAATGCACTTCATCTTGCATACCATCAGTTTAGCACATACTTATACATGATCGTGTACAAACTGATCAGTCTGAAATGTCCCCGCTTCGAGGCATCCTGTTGTTTTGGTAGAACGGTAATAAAGATATATTTTCAAGTTTCAGACATCTATCGGTGACAAAGAACTCCTATGGCACAGCCATGATCTCCAGATGGATAATCTGCAAATAATGCCTAAAGGAAAGGGGAGGGAAGCCATCTGATCCAAAGGCTTTGTCCTTCATTGTAGACTAGACCACTTGACACACCTCATCCTCAATCACTGCTCTAAGGAGATCCCTATTTTCCTGCTCCGTAACCATACCATTAGGAGGGGGTGACACAAGTCCCAACCCCACCTAACAGTATCGTCCACCATGATCTGAAAAAGCATACTAGCTCTTGCCTGAACTCCTCCTTAGCTATCAGCCACTAGCCGTCGATGTCCTTGATCGTCTTCATTTAGTTTGTCCTATGAATGATAGTAGCCTAGTAGAAGAATCTCATATTTCAATCATCCTGTTTAATCCACTGGACTAGACTTCTGTCTCTAAAAGATTTTTTACTGCCTGAAAGTGAGTAATACTCGGAGAGCTTACCCTGAAGATCCACCAAGTCATCCTCTGCAAGCCTATCCTCATGCTTCTGGAACTCCTAAATTGTTACCTCCATTGCCTCGAGCCTCCTGAAAATATCACCCACCTTAAACATGTTTCATCTCCGCAATCGTCTCCTCATTAGCTCCAATCTCCGAGCCATCCAATATCTAACATCAATGTGAACCAGTAGTCTTTAAACCTCTCTCATAATATCCCAAGATCGAGGGTAGCATAACCAGAATTTCTTGAAACGAAACAGACTCTGATAAGAGAGAGATGTATTGGTGGTCAGCAAAATCAGACATTGATCGAAAGCAATCCTTGACAATGTCGAATAAGATAGGTTGGATGTTGCTAAATCCAACCGATAGTCCTAAATACTTTGTCAATCCTCTCCTACACTCGGGCTCCCACTTGGTGGTTGTTCCTCCAAGTAAACATTGGATCAATAAAGCCAAGGTCAACTAGGCTATTGGGGTGAAGAAAGTCCTTGAATTCTCTAAACTCCATATCATCAAGGTGGGAAATGACATATTGGCCGCAAATCTAACTTGAGGTATCTATTAAAATATTTTTAAATATTATTTACTTTTTAATTGTTTGCTTTTCTTAATCAAATATATTTTTATTTTCCTAAATGATAATATTTCTATTTGTCGTTGAATATTTGGTTGTTATATTTTATATCTTTGAATCTAAGTTTGTTTAATATTACACAAGGTATTGAGGTGTAATGTTGATATTTTTTTGTTTAATTTATATGTTAAAAATCTCATAAAAAATTTGTACGGTGGATAAAAGATGTGTTTTGCAATTTTATGGATTTCATAAGAAAGCTTTTCAAATTCAAAATATGTTATATATCAAGGACAATTTGAGATCTAAATATGAACTAGATTTGTAGTATTTTATTTAGGACTAGGATTATATCTCTGATGCAAAAGAAGGATTCTAGAGACCACAATTAGATTGTGCAATTGCCACTTCGGGGTTTGTGTTTGCGAATGAGTGAAGAGTTTAGATTGCTTTAAAATTTATATAATGTGTAATCTAATAGCTGACATCATAAAAAAAAATTAATTATTGTTTTCTATAAAAAATATAATCTGTACCCATTTACTTACCATAACTAAATTGATAGTGCAAAATATTAAGCATGCTTCTAATTCACCATTATAATATGGCTACACATATCAAAAATTACATATTTTGAACTTATACTTGCTTGTAAAAGAATGGTTGTGAATTTAATGATAACGAAAATCCTCTATTTCTAATAATATTTATTGTAGTACGACTTGGAATCTCATTTAAACGGGTCATCAGTTTTAAATGGCAGGAGAATTTTATCTAGACCTTTTTGCCCTATCAAATCTATCTTGCATCCGAGTATTCTAGAAGTTTTGTTGCCTTCATGTATAACCATCAAATGGTTCAAACTCTATTCACTATGACACAAATTAGTCGAATCTTACTATGTCAGGTAAAGAGTAAGCTGGGAAAGGAGAGAATAATTGCTTGTTATTACCTCTTAGTTTTGTTTGTTTACACTTTGAACTTGTTTGGTTGAGGGAAAGTGGAAGGAAAAGAGGTATTTTCTAAGAAGTGGACAGGAGACTTCTTATTTGATTGGAGTTTTAAAAAGAAAAAGAGTGAAAAAAAAAATTTTCACGGGAAGTTACCTCTCACATTTCATAGAAAGTAGAAATTCATGAAGAAGATGGGTTTTGGCACTTTTCATTGGATAAAAAATTGTGTTACTTTGTTCTTTCCTAAAATATCCTTTTAGATCAATGACTAAAATTTTGCAAAATATCAATGAATTGTTAGAATAAAATACTAACTAATGATATAATATTATATTAATATAACATTAATATTTTAATATTTATTTTATTTTAATATTTATATTAATATAATATAATATTTATATCTATATTAATAAATTTATTATAATAAAATATTAATATTATATTAATATATATCGGTATTATATAAACATAAGAAATTATTATAGTCTAATATTCTACTATAATATATTAAATATTAAATTTATATTAATATAAATATTATATTAATATTTATATAAAGTTTAGGAGCAAAAAGATATACTCTCATATCTACTAAAGGTATAATAGGTATTTTATATAGTTTTTTCAGAAAAATAGGTGCTCAACCAAGTATAAGCTACTTTACAATAAATCATTTTTTCATGATCAATCAAATATGTTAAAATCTTATTCGCAAGAAATAACTCCTTAAGAAGTTATTTTCTGGGAAGTTACTTCTCGAGAAAATTTTTTTTTTTCACGAACCAAATGAATCCTTTATAGTTATGTATTTCATAAGGATCAGCATTTTTGCATTCGTACATATGAAGTTTTGATGTATCCACATAAAAGGATTTGTAGACCTGGCATCATTTTTTCAAGTTATATTGGCATTTGCTGTACTTGAATTTAACATAGGGACGATAGTTGGATATGTTTTTTTGGATACTCGATCAGACTCTAATTCTATTGGGACATGTTTAGCAATATCTTATAAAATTTGGGGAGAATTTGAGATTTTTAAAAAAAAATCTATTCAGATTTGGGATATATTTAGGATTTGACCCTCAAGTACCTGCTACCTATTTTATAATTTTTTTAAAAATATTTACATATAAGAGCGTGAGAGGATTTGAACTCAAAATTTTTAGAAAGTCTAACTATTGGTTATTTAAACTAATGGGATGGGTTTAGGTATCTGAATGACCTGACCCAAATAAAGTTTAATCGGATGGGCCGAGGGGCTTACCATTTTTTAATGGGATGGGTTTGGGGATTTTGGATAATTTGAAGATCGAGTTTGGCATGGGTTCAATAGTAATATTTTAAATGGATTCAAATATGGGGGATAAGTTTTGCAGGTATCCTATCTGTTGCCATTTCTAATTTAATATATCTTGTGCATGTAGGCCCGGGACTATTATTTACATATTCAAACAAATATAAAATGCTCAGCAAATAAGGATCCATCAAATGGCAGCAAAAATAAATGGGAGAAAGCTCAATATTTATGGTTATGGAAATAAATTTTCTTGCGCAAGGGCAAAATTAACAATTTTGACCATCTTAAATATAAGCTAACAATTACAAGAGGTTTGAAAATAAAAGGTCGATCGTGCGTCTCTTAATAGTCATGAAATTAAAAGAGTCTCAGGATATCCAGCTTTTGCATTAGATAGGATATGTTGATGTGAACTGATCCAGCAACGAAACAATGTTAGATGCACTTAGGATGAGTGGCTCTCTAGTAGCAATATAGCCTGGGTATTATGTCTATTTAAATAGCCAGCTTTCGCATTAGATGGATTACATTGATTTGAACTGATACGGCAAGGAAATAATGTTAGATTAGGATGAGTAATTCCGTATTAGCAATATAGCCAGGCTATGATGAGCCTACTTAACTCTTCCGACAGATATACGTAAAGCACATGTAATAAAAATACCCAAAACGGCAATTATTTATGTAAACCAAACAAATTATTCTGATATCTGATATATCCTAAGATAGGCTGTCCATCGTGATATTGATGATCCAACAGTAGCTCAACACGTACCTGCGATAGAAGGTGATGGAGCGACTACACAGTCTTTACCGTCTGATCTTTTACGACCGTACTACAAGAGCTTCAAAATTTTCTATCTACAAAATGACAAGCAGTCAATCCACTCACTGCTCCACTTCTTTCCTTTCTGAGTGAGATTCGTAATCTCAATAACTCTTGAACATATAGGCCGTTATTCCCTAACAGCCACAACACATCTCCCACAATCGTTGCTATCTGGCGAATACCCGTGCACATTCTCGAAGATGACAGCATCCACTGTCGTTTATAAACTCTTCTCTTCGAGACCCTTCGGATGGATGAATACTTAATTCGCATACTTTCTTTCAGAGACTAATTCCATACGAACTGGAATCTATATCCTTCCCAGAGCTCTGAATTCTTTATCTATTTACTCTATATGGTTATACTCTGAGCATCCACTCTCCATTTTCTCACTTCAATCTATCACACTTCATATTTGACTCTACTATTAAATTTTTTCTAAAAGTTCAGGCCTCTTCAGTTTGCTTCTGCAGAAGACTGACTTAGATAAAAATAGGCCACTATCGAAAAACCTTTCAATATAGAGACTTTCTTATTTTTGGTGGTTTTGTAGGATTCGTTTGAGGGGATCGATTGAGGATTCGACACTAATATCTGATCCACAGATCTCGATTCGCTATCTTGTGGATTGTCTCTCTCTCGATTCCAGCTCAAGCGCTTAAGCCAACTCAACTCCCGATGGCAACAGTATCTTTTCTCTATTTTGACCTATACATACATGAAAGAAAAATTTTATTAATTTAATTGGATATTAAAAATGTCATTGTTATTTGTCATTAATTTTTTTTTAGATGCAACCCCAGTGTAACGTGGCAAGCTACTAGCACACGAAAACTTCTTGCCACATGAGCTAGGCGATGCAGCTTTGTGTTATTTAAACAACTTGCTAGAAATAAGGAAGCTGGTGCTCCATCAACATTTGGCATTGGAAATTGAGCAGGGATGCAAGTGAAATATCATATTTTTTAAAAAAAAAAAAATTAGCCAATGATTTGATTCATCTATGGTATGATCATAGCTGTTAGTTATGGTGATCGATTTCTAATTTGAAATGAAACTAGCCATTAAATATGTCCGGAAAGAAGCATAAAGTAGATAATGATTGCTAGAATAACAAAATATGAAGTCAACGATTGCTAGCGTAGTGTTTGGCTCCCCTCTTTAAAGAACTTTTTATTATTAAAGTTTGAAC
>NC_026006.2:59828842-59867743 GCF_000442705.2 Elaeis guineensis | reverse complement strand
GATTAGATTAGATCAACCGCTCATCTCGATTAAACTCCACCATATACTAATCAATTATCCAAAAGTAATCAAATTACTAGACCTAATTGAACTTGCCCTCGCCCAATCCCTATATTTTATGTATTAAATTTTAGATCTTAAAATCTTATTTTTAGATCTATTAATCTTAATTTCAGATCTTAAAATCTCATTTTTAGATCTTAATTAAATGTATTATAAACATGAAATTCAGTTTAGATGTCGAAACTATTAGAAAGAGTGAGAGTTGCATGCATGAATTTCAAAATAAATTTTGAATGCAACAAAAACTGGATTAAACTCCTTTAACCTTATCATGCATCAGATTAGATCTAAGAACTACCCGTGCCCGGATCCGTGACATGCATAAACTGAAAATGAAATACATAGATCACATCTATCTAGCAGATCATATCTACTATATGATTGAGATCAAATCTCACCTTGTACGGGTTGAAATACACCGCAGTCGATGATCCATAGATTTGATGAGATTTCTCAAGCTGTGTAAACATCCAACATCCACAAGTATTCACACGAGGCACCTTGCCTGATCAGAAGTTGTTGAAGTCCCCAGGGTGCTAGCTCCCTCGGAGATTTCTGCTCTTTATGGCTGATCAAACACCTTCTTCGGATCTCTCGAACACTCTAAGAGATGAAGAAGAGTTGGAGGTAGAAGAGATGGAGGAGAAGGAAAACTCTTTTCTCACTTCCCAAATCCAATGCCTAAGCCCTAGATGGAAACACCTTAGGACTATATGCCCACTAGAGGAGACCCTCTCCTCTGTTTCATGCACAAAAGGACTCTCACGCTTCCTTAGAAAACCACGCCCCTTCTTTGGAAATTTTTTCACGATGAAAATCCTCCATTGCATACCAAAAACATCAGCCTTTTATGGTATGCGATCAAAAGGGATATGGATGGGTTGAAATAACTTCCTGATAAGAAAGTTTTAAATCAAAGTTTAAAACTTCTTTATCCTAACCATAAGGGGCGATGAGGGGGCGTAACAGATAGGGGATGCGTGTGAAGATTGGATGCTGATTTCTCTCACACTAAAATCAGATTAGCATGGAGAATCAAGGGTGACATAATAGGTGTGGCGCAAGGGATAGAGTCCCATCCAATTTGGACTCACAATTCTTCCAATTTGATCCAAACCAATTCTTATTTGGTTAGACCCAAATTAAGATGAATGAACCAAATCAAATTAGGTACCTCAACTTTTTAATTAAATCCTAATCCAATTAGAATTTAACTGAACTCAAGTCTTGATCAAATCAGGAATTGATCTCCCTTGCAATCGGTTTAAATCCAATTCAAGTCAAATTGAATCCTATTCAATTAGACTTGATCCAAACTTCATTACTCAATCAAATTGAGCTAATTAGAAATCTAATTACTAATTAATCCTTCAATATTTTACTAATCATTAGTAAATTATTTTATCATAACTTTTGCATAAGGTTAATCATCAATCAAATTGATGATTTTACCCTTCAACGATTCGTAATCGTTAATAAGCCATCTGATCAGACAAGAACATCTTTTGTGTATGATTTTATAAGTTCTATTCTATTTGGTAGTAAGATATACTATGATCTCTATCATAAGATCATTGAAACTCTTTTTGATGGATTGAAATAATTCTAATTCTATCCTTCGAAGATCATCGATTATCAAAACGATGCCCGATGAGTCTCACAATCCATCAATGACACCTAGCAGTATATAGTGGCAACCCAGTAGAATAAAAGTATTGAACCTCTAGATGCAATTAATATATGATTCAGTTCTTCTATCATGAGTTCCAACTTGATGAAGGTTATAGAGAACTCATCAAATCCCAATGTCAGTCATATATCAGACTGACTTGACTCGAGTTCAATTGTGAATCCCATAGAAACTTCTTTCCACAATTCATACTTGCTTTAGTCAAAAACTTTCTGAACCCAATCTTACGAATCATATAGAATTATTTTTTTATTAAGATCGATAGATTCCATCTAGGTACATCCTGCTCCTAACAGCAAACCTAAACCCACTGAAGCCAATATACACCATAAGGATCCAAATGGCTAGGAACCAAGTTTAGGTGCAGTCAAACCCAACAGCCTCACTATGAATAGCCAATACATCGTAAGTCAAAAGATCACTCACACCACTACAGTATCGAGAAGACCACTGATGATTGAGTAGTCATCCAAATGATTTCTCGTGTTGGTCATGCTCAGTGTAAATTATTCTCTAATAACCACCTACACTCTCATCCCAGTATTTCTACACAGCAGACTCGAGACTCATCCATCTAGATGGGAGATGATCCATGCATTGATCTTAAATGAATTGATCACTATCTTCCATAATGATCCTTCAATCGGGAGTATTTAGAAATTAACCACTAATAATGTATGTCTCAATTCTCAACACCTTAAAAATATATAAAATCATCTTTGTTAATTTTTAGGATAAATCATGGACACATAAATATGATCAAAAATAAATGACCTTACTACAATTCTCGAAGATTACTAGGCTACTAGAAATCAGATCTAACATATCTCATATGCATTGAAATTAATTTTAGATCTACATATGTATCTTTTACATATCTCATATATGAACTGGATTTTAGATCTAAATATGAAACATATATTGCATATATGAACATCTAATTCAGATCAAAACATGCTTCACATATTACTTTCATGCATAAACAATCATTAGCTCTGATACCACTATTAGGATCTAGGTGATTCTAAGCATGCTGAATTTTAATTTTTTTTCAAAACAAAGGTAGTGGAAGACTAGATTAAACTCTTTAATTTAAGCATGTGATGATCATATCATAACACCTATTTTATGCCATGAAAATAATTATGATAGATCAGAAATCAAAAAATAAAATAAGAAGTAATCAGATTACTTACCGGGTTCATAGAATTTTTTCTCAAATCTGGATCTATGGATGTCTTTAGTAGGTTCCGTTACAGTCATACAAGCGTCCGATGTCTACGGATATCCACATGAGGCCTAATCTGATCGAAGGCTTCTTGTTCTCCTCGAGATACTAGCTCTTTTGCAGAAAATACTTTTCTGATGGTTGGGTTGGATCTTCTTCAATCTATAAGACTCTCTCAGGAAAGAAGAAGACAAGGAGGATGAAGAAGAAGACTAGAATAAGAGAGAACCCTTCTCTTTTTTCCCTTCTCTCTTCTCTCTAAGATCCAACACCCAAAAGCCTTCATGCCCCTAAGGAATTCCCACGCCCCCTCTCAAAGAAAAACTCACGATAAAATTTTGATTGATAAGCCTCTCACACGCCCCATAAAACCTTTAAAATAGGCATCCATGAGTTTGGTTAGGATTGGATCAAGCATTTAAATATTTGAATCCAATTCAAACTTTAAACATATCCCAATCCAAGAGAGAAAGGGAGTGGGCATGGGCTCCTTATGGGCATGGCTTTTCTCATGCAAATTTAGAATTCATGTGGAGAAGTGGGCGTCAAAAATCTTAAGGCATGGAGATGGGGTGGGCAGCCAAGATTAAGATGAATCCTAGTCCAACTAGAAGTCTTGATTCTTGATCTAATCCCTAACTAATTTTTTGTCCAATCCTAACTAGCTTCGGAATTAGTTATAACCAATTAACTAATTAGGTCCCAGCCTAATTAAGAATCCAATTAGGCCCTAATCTAATTAAAAATTACTTAGGTTAAACCTCATCAAATTAGGGATTGATTTCTTAAAAATTGGGTTATCACATAATCCAATAAGACTTGATCCAATCAAATTCAAATCAAATCAAATTGAATCTAATTTAATTAGATTTAATTCTAACCCCATTGCTCAATTAAAATAAGTCCTATTGTAATCCAATTGTAAATTAAATCCTTCAAAAATTTACTAACCTTTAGAGAATTGAATATTGTAAATTTTACATTGAGTTAATCATCAATCAAATTGATAATTAAATCCTATTACGATTCATAATTATAATCCAACCATCTGATCAATCAAAAAATCTCTTTTGTGTATGATCCTATAGATTTTTATTCTGTCTGGTAGTAAGATATACCATGATCTCCATCATAGTATCATCGAAACTTCTTTCGATGGGTTAAAATAATTCTAACTCACATTTAACAAGGACCATCGATCCAAGAATGATCCTAGTGAGTTCTTACAATCTACTAGAGACATCTAGAAGCATGTGATAGCAATCCAATAGAATAAAAAGTAGAACCTTTAGATGTAGTTGCTGTGTGATTCAGTTCCTCTTCGTGAGTTCCGACAAGATGAAAATCACAAAAATTTATCAAACCTCATCATCTGTCATATGAAAAATTCGATCAGTTCGAGTCCAAATTGTGAAACTCATGGAAACACCTTTCCATCAATACCTTAAATGGCCACTGATTTAAAGACTCAGCTTCTCAAATCTCATAGGACTACTCTCTATTTACTAAATTTGATAGATCCCCTATAAGTGCACAATCTACTCCTACAGCGAACCTACTGTAGCCAATGAATACCGCAAGATCCCAAATGACTAGAGACCATATTTATGTATGTTAAACTACAGCAACCTCACTGAAAGCAGTTAAAGCATCACAGATCAAGAAATCACTCACACTACTATAACATCAAGATCACTGATGAGTGAGTAGACATCTATGTGATCTCTCGTATGGTCACGATCAGTATCGATATTCTCTAACATCCACCTGCACTCTTGTCTGATATCTTCATATTGTAGACTTGAGATTCGTCTATCCAAAAGAGACGATCCATGCACCGATCTAACCAGATCAATCACCATCATCATGATAATCCATCGATCAAAAATAATTTAAGAATTAATTATGCATGCCTCTAATTCTCAATACTTAAGAATATGTATCCTTAAGTTATTAATTTCATGGATGATTTAAGTACACATTACACAAGAATAAAAATAAAAACCATCCACTTTATTAATGAATAATAAATCAATTATAAATTTATGTCCTGGAAGAGCACAATATGTGAGCCAACTTGGCATTTTAAGTCATACATCTAACACTTGATTATTCTGCATTCTGGATCTTTGGTTGTGCCTGCTTTATCTTTCTTCATGCCCATGAGTGCAATAAGCTTCAGAGTTGCTTTCGTCTTTGTTGCTTCTTGGACTACAGTCTAGAGCACAAGGATTATCTCTACTGGGATCCTGTGTTATAGCATCTTCTTATGTCTCATCATGTTATTTTTGGAAACATATTACTGAAAAATATATCCTAAAGCCAATCATTTAGGTTGTAGATGATTGTGCTCCATACAAGTATATGAATTATAAAATAATAAATGTTATCTAGCAGATTCATCATAAGGAATACATCTTCCAAAATATAACTCATATATTATGATGAAGTCTTTAGAACTACTACCAAAATTATAAAAGAGAATTTATCATGTGGTTCTTAAATCCTACTTACGATCAAAAGATATAATTGTTACAAAGACAATAATTGTATTAAGTGTAGGTCATTGTATGCTATATTAGTTGGTTGTCCTTTTAATCAAGACGTACGATGACATGAATATGGTATATGGGTGATATGTAGGAGTACATTTTACTGAGCGTGACCACTTTTAGAGCACACTGCTGTCAAGGATTGCTCTGATGGGATATGGGTATAAGTATTTCTAGGACCTGAGACTGCCTCGATGACTTGCAAGCAACTCACTGTGCTTTGATGTCAGACAATCTGAATTTTTAATTCAATGACAGAAGGTTTCTGGGTACAGTCAAGTACTTGTGAAGTTTGAGTGCGAGTCAAGATGAGATTGACCGCTCCAAATAAAATTGAAGATGATGCATCACTGTGTTTTAATTCAGTAAAATTTTGATCAAAATAGTCCTAGTGAGGAGTCATAGGATTTTTAAGATTGAGACACAATATGGACCACTCATTTTGGGTTGACAATTTAACCCTTAGTCATTTTTGAGCATCAAGTGTCAAAGGGATGAATTATACGGTAACTATATCCACATGGATTCTAAAGTGTTGCTGGACATACATTTGGCCTATCCAGATATCGGATCCCATTGCTAGATGGCTACATTGATTAGTACAGAAATTATTTTTGTACTACCGACTTAGGTTCGAACCTATAAGGTCATACAATAGAAGTACCTATCTGATCAAATGGCTAATCGACGATTATAAATCGTTGAAAAATTTAATTATAAATTTGATGATGATTAATCCTTAGCAAAGGTTACAATAAATAATTTACTAATAGTTGATAAATTAAAAAAATAATTAATTAATGATATGATTATTAATTGGCTCAATTTGATTGAGCAATGGAGATTGGATCAGATCTAATTGAATTGGATTCAATTAGATTGGTTTTGGATTGGTTGGATGCATCCCTATTAGATAACAGGGCTTGTTCCAATTGATCTCAGAGATGCAAATAAAATTCTAAATTGAATATGATTCAATTAGTTTTATATAGGCTTGGATTAGATCAAATCTTATTGGATAACAGGTTTGATTAGATCAAGCCCAATTATCAAATAGCTTCTCTGATATCCATCAAGAAACAATCCTTGGATCAATGGGGTTTTCATCTAACTAATTCCCAATTAGATTGGAGCCTAATTGATTTCATAATTGGGCTAGGATCCAATTAGTAAGTTTGTTATAATTAACTCCTAAATTGGTTAGGATTGGGTTCAAGAGTTAGTTAGAGTTGGAATAAAATCTTGAGTTCTATTTGGAATAGGACTTAACTAACTTAAAATCTACACCCCATGTGATATAAATCCTCCACGCCACACCTTTACCATGAGAAATTCCTCACGTCCACAAAAGAGCCGCGCCCCCTCTCTTCATTTCATGGAAAAAAGGAGAGTCCCTCCCCTCTTTCTTGTCACCCAAAGAAAAAAAAAGAAGGGGGCATCCAAGAGTTGGATGCTCCATATCTCATGTGCCTTGGATCTCTTCTCGCCTCCCTTCTTGAAGAAATTTTGAGAGACTTCCTTGTTGATTTTTGGGCATCAAAGAGAGGCTCCTCTGCTGGTTATAAGTAGAAAATTAGAGAAGAAAAATTTTTTTCAATGAGAGAAAGAGAAGGAAGAAGATGAGTCTTCTTTCTTATGCGTAGCCTTGAAGAAGAAGGAGTTCTTCTTTTAGATTTTTTTTCTATTTTTTTCTAAGATAAAAATTAGATTAGATCTAATTTTAATATAAAAATTTAGAGAAAAAATATTAAAAAAATTTGATTGGATATTTGGAGCTTCCTAGAGTTCTAGATCAAGAAAAAAAAGGGAGAAGAATAGAGAAGAACGGTTCTTCTCTTGGGTCTCTCTTTTGGATTCTTATAGAACTTAAAAATTCATATAATTTTTAGTATGAGAAATTAGATTAGATCTGATTTTTATCATAAAAAATTAGAGAAAAAAAATTCTTCTTAAGAATGTGAAAAGAAGAGAGAGATTCTCTCTTATGCATAAGAAAATTGAGAAGAAAGGGTTCTTCTCTTGATCTCTATTGTAGAGATCTGATGTATGGATCTAAAAAAAAAAGAAGAGAATCTTCTTATTCTTCATCTTCTTTATGATTCTTCTTAGATCAGTCAAAGCATGGTGTTCTCACGAGCTAGCACTCCTGAGGAGATCAAGCAGCACAAGGACTTCATGTGGATATCCGTAGAGATCGGACGCATGTGCGGCTGTCAAGCATCATAAAAAATTAACTACTATGAATTTTGGATACGGTGATCTACTACCCACACTCAGGTATAAGATTTTGATCTCAATTAATATTTAGATGTGATCTAAATATAAATGAGATATGATCTAATTACACATAGATATGATCTATACTTGCTGAATTTTAGATTTCAATTTTGGATATATGTATATTAGTTCATGTCATAGATCATGTATGGTGATTTTAGATTTGATCTATATATGCATTGTAGATTAAATTATTTAATCTATATATGTTCCACTGTAAATTTTTAAAAATGCATGCAAAAACCCACCACGCTTCTCTGCAAATGATATCAGAGCGAAGATTCATTATGACATGAACATATATGCATGTAGAGTTGAAATCTAAATTTAGCAATGTATAAAATATATTATGATCTAATTTTAGATATGATCTAATGTAAAATCAGATCTAATATAATTTATATTTGATCTAAATTTTTGTATATATGATATGTGAATTAAATTAGATGTTTTGAGTAGCAAAGTACTCGGATTGGATAATCACCAGATCGTCCGGTCACAGGAGCAAGTAGAGTTACATGACTCTCTCTTCCCATTCAATGAGGTACTCTTTATGACGTGTAGGGGTGCTACTGTGAGGTCCCATGAAGAAGAATGCAAAAGAAAAAATTTACTTTTCTGCAAAACCCTAGATGTTGAAACCTTAGGATTTGTTGTATGTGATACAAAGCATGAATTGTATGAAAAGTAAAATATCTAATCTATATGATTAAAATTATTTTAATGATGAAAATAAAATTTAGAATCATAAAATATTTAGATATAATCTAAAGTTTATTATGATTGATTTTATTTCAGTTTATGCGAGAATTTTTGGATCTAAAACTATGTGATACCTATTGGCATGCCAACTGAGCCGACTAATTTTGAAGTGAGTCGACCCAATCCCTTATTTTTAATTGGTTTAGTGTTGACTGATCCAACCTAGTTGTCTCAAGCCAAACAATAATAGTTACTGTTCATGATCAGTTAATCGATCAAGTATCAGACTTAGTTGACCCATTGAAGTGAGTCAATTCAGTTCAGAGGTGAGCCGATCTAGTTTTCAGAGCAAAAAATTTTACATAAAATGATGTAAAATTATTTTATAAAATTAAAATGATTTTAATTAATAATCTTAACACATATTAATGTCATGCTTAATTAAAAATTAAAAAATATATTTTAGATCTAGAATTATGATTAAAGATCTAACGATATTGCATAAAATATGGAGCATGGGATAGCTCAAATTAAGTCTTTTTAATTAGATTAGACTTATGGTTAGAATCAAAGACTTAATGGATTAAAATGAGTAGTTGATCTAATCTAACCAATAGTTAATTTAGATTATATCAAAAATACTCTAGATTAAAAATAATAATTGTAAACGATCGAGTCCATATCTTTGATTAAATCAAATAGACCTTGATTGAGGCTCAAAAGTTGAGCCCGAGTCATTAGGCTGATTAGATCGTTAGGTGACTCGAGTTGATCCATGTTGTTAAGATTAATCAGTATAACTGATTTAGATGTCCTGGATCAGCTTGTCGGTTGGACCGACTTATCTCTAGTCCTTCTCATGATTTGATGAAGTCAGTGGAAGGATTTACGATATGTCGGTTGGAGTTGCTAGTCTCTAGTCCTTTACATGACTTGATGAAGTCAATGGAAGAATTTATGACTTGTAGGTTGATTGATATCTTTTAAAAGATTTAATCAAATCTTTTAAATTATTAGATCCATAAAATGAGCTAGTTATGGAGATAACTAGATCATAGCCTCCCATTAAGGTGAATGATAATGGATCCATTATTTCAGATTGACATTGCAAGTGCCATTCGTCTGGTGTTCTCTCTGAATGATGGAATTAACATTCGTTATATGATGACTCTGTTGAACTATCTGATAGTGGTCAGGTTGACTGAGCCATCTTCGGGCCTGATCATTTTTTAGCTAGAATCACTGACTAGGTTCATGTTAATGGTTGGACCTAACCGAGACTTTCAGTAGAGGCCCATCGCCTACTGAAATGAAATCTGGAGTGAAATTAAATACTAAAAATTATTTGGAGAAATAATTGATTGAGAACCTATCCATGAATGCATATGGATTAATCGAGCCATCCTCAGATTTATATGCAGTCTGTGTGGATTTTAGTACTCGCTAAGGAATTAAGATAATTTTTTGAATTGTAGGTAGAGACTATCAATTCATATAAAATAGTGGGAGAACTTTTAGACTAAAATCTAAGTCTTTAGGCTTAAAATAGTTCAGATATTAATAGGTCAATTATTTTCTTTTCAGAAATGGCTAGAATATTGTTGCTCTATTTGCTGTTAGACAGTGACAATGTTATCAGACTTAACTTTGATAGTCGATATCAGAAGTTAAGTATAGTTTTTAGATAAATTGATCAAGAAGTCACAGACTAACCCAAATAGGCTTAAAAGAGAAATCAGCAAATGGTGGCTGGTCAAGATAATTATATGATAACTCCTTGAAGTTTCTTTATTGGTAATACTACTATCTGGGTATAGGATACTGACAGTATAAGTCATGTTTGTAAATAGTTGTAAAAAACTTCAGGATAGTAGAAGATTTAAAAATGACAAGAGACTTCTGAATGCAAAACATGGAAGTCTGTTCTAGTCTCAACATTAAGAATCGTCGAGCTTGTTCTCAATCTTGAAGATGTCATTTTAAGTGATTGTCACTATTATCCAATCTTATTGATAGTGTCAATAAGCATGATTGTTGTAATATCATTGTGAATGTTACTATAATAATAAATGAACGATTGAAATGATATAAACTCAGTACCATAGCCTATTAGTGTAAAGTATACGTCTAACTAGCACCCTAGATTAGATAATATCACTGAAGCATGTCTTTGGTATAGTTGACTTAGTCACCTTTTATTGAAAAGGGTGAATGAGCCAGCAATGTTTTAAGTTTGATACATATTGATGTATTTATACTCATGAACATTAGTGCCAAAAGAGGGCTTACTACTTCATTAAAATCTCTGACGACTTATCTTGACATGGGTGCATCTTGCTTATGAAGCATAAATCTAAATCGATTGAAATGTTCAAATAATTTCGTAATGAGGTAGAGAAACAAACTGCAAAGAGTATTAAAATACATCGGTCAGATCGATGAAGTAAATATCTTTACAGTAAGTTTTGACATATCTAGGAGAAAGTTAGATTCTTTCTCAATGGACCTCTCCTAGGACATCACTATTTAAAAAAGATATCTGAAAGGAGGAATCGAACTTTGTTAGACATAATTTGATCCACTGTGGGGTTTACTAGTCTGCCTGAGGTTATATTTTAGAGACTACTTGATATGTGCTCGAGAATATTCTGAGCAAATCGATCACCAAAACTTCATATAAGATATGGATTTGGATAATTCGATACTCTCTTACTTTAACGTTTGGGGTGTCGAGCTTATGTGAAATATTCACAAATCGACTAACTTGAATTTTGATATGATAAATATTATATTAAGGATATTTCTTCTATTTTTTTGATGGACATGAGATGTTCATGAATCTTAAGATATTTTTTTGAAAGAAAGATTTCTTGGTGAAGGAACTGATGCCATTAAGATCAAGCTTGGTGAACTTTGATAGGTAGAGAAACCAACTCTGACACAAACTAATAGAACCGGAGTTGATTAGATCAAATTCGGAGCTCGATGTAAAGGCATCCTTGAGTAGATATGGTAGAGTACCGTATCAGCCGAACAGATACTTCAATTTTTAAGTTCGGGATAGAGATTTGATCTCCCATACGGATGCAATACAGGGATCTAACCTTGAGAAGTGGCTTGGAGTCATTAAATTTGAAATGAGGTCTATGAAGATCAACGATGTATGGACATTTATTGATTCACCTAAAGGGGTAAGACCTATAGAATATGAGTGGATTCTAGATGGATTAGAGGTGCAGACGGAAAGGTGAAGACCTATTAATTCTGTCCGATTGTCAAAGAATTTCATCAAAGTTATCATGTTGACTATGATGAAAAGTTTTTCTTGTGGCAATCCTCAAGTCCATCCAGATTGAATCAAGCTTCTTGAAATTGGAATATACATTTTGAACGTATGATTTCATTCAGAACGAAACAGAATCCTGTATGTACAAATGGAATGATAGTTCTGTAAAAGTATTTTTTGTGTTGTTTGGATGACATTCTCTTAATCGAAAATAACATCCCTACATTACAGGGAATAAAAGCTTGGTTGTCATCTCCATTCTTCATAAAAATTTAGAAGGTTATTAGAACCATCCTTAAATATTTGTGAAGTACTAAGGACTAATGGCTTATTTATGAAGAGTCTGACTTAAAACTTATAAAATATTGATTCTAATTTTTAGTCGGATCGAAATGACAAAATTATGTCAGATTATATTTTTATCTTAAAAGAGGAGTGACATACTGAAAAGATTTCATGCAATAGTCGATAGCCAATTTTATTTGTGATACGGAGTTCTTTACGACATTTAATACTGGTAAAGAAGTTGATTAGTTATAGAAGTTCATCAACGAGCATGGAGTGACACTCTCTATTCATGGTCCAGTCTTTCTGTATTGACAGTAGTACTGGAGCCATAGCTTAAGCTAAAGAATTGATGTTCCATCTGAGAACTAAATATTTTCTATATTGCAATCACCTTGTTCGATAAGATCGAAATAAAGTCGACCTTAGGAAGATTGACTGAAAGAAAAACTTGACCGACCCATTGACTAGAGCAATCGGATCTAAAAAGTTCAATGATCTAAAATGAAAGATGGATATTTGATACTAATCTGATTGACTTTAATCTAAGTGGGAGTTGTTGAAAAATATGTCCTAAAGCCAATCATTTAGATTGTAGATGATTGTGCTCCATACAAGTATATGAATTATAAAATGATAAATATTATCCAGTAGATTCATCATAAAGAATACATCTTCCAAAATAGAACTCATATGTTATGATGAAATCTTTAGAATTACTACCAAAATAATAAAGAAAGATTTATCATGTGGTTCTTAAATCCTGCACACGATCAAAAGATACAATTATCACAAGAACGATAATTGTATCAAGTATAGGTCGTTGTGTGCCATATTAGTTGGTTATTTTCTTAACCAAGGTGTGTGGTGATACAGATATGGCATACGGATGATATATAGGAGTATATTTCACTGAGCGTGATCACTTTCGGAGCACACTGTTGTCAAGGATTGCTCTGATGGAATATGGGTATAAGTGTTCCTAGGACCTGAGGCTGCCTTGGTGACTTACAAGCAACTCATTGTGCTTTGGTGCCAGACTACCTAAATTTTTAATTCGATAACAGAAGGTTTTTGGATACAGTCAAGTACTTATGAAGTCTGAGTACGAGTCAAGATGGGATTGACCGCTCTAAATAAAATTGGAGATGATGCATCACTATGTTTCAATTCAGCAAAATTTTGGCCAAAGTAGTCCTAGTGAGAAGTCACAGGATTTTTAAGGTTGAGACATAATATGGACCACTTATTTTGGGTTGACAGTTTAACCCTTGTCATCCTTGAGCATCAAGTGTCAAAGGGATGAATTATACAGTAACTATATCCACATGGGTTCTAGAGTATTGCTGGGTATACATTCGGCCTATCCGGACGTCGGATCTCATTGCTAGATGGTTACATCGATTAGTACAAAAATTATTCTTGTGCTACCAGCTTAGGTTCAAATCTATGAGGTCACACACATAGAAGTATCTGTCTGATTAAATAGCTGATCGATGATTATGAATCATTGAAGAATTTAATTATCAATTTGATTGATGATTAATCCTTTGCAAAAGTTATAATAAATAATTTACTAATGATTGATAAATTAAAAAATAATTAATTAATAATATAATTATTAATTGGCTCAATTTGATTGAGCAATGGGGATTGGATCAGATCTAATTGAATTAGATTCAATTAGATTGACTTTGGATTGATTGGATGCATCCCTATTAGATAATAGGGCTGGTTCCAATTGATCTTAAAGATGTAAATCAAATTCTAAATTGAATATACTTTAATTTATTTTATATAGGCTTGGATTGGATCAAACTCTATTAGATAATAGGCTTGATTGGATCAAGTCCTATTATCAAATAGCTTCTCTGATATCCATCAAGAAACAATCTTTGGATCAATGAGATATTCATCTAACTAATTTTCAATTGGATTGGGGCCTAATTGGTTTCATAATTGGGCTAAGACCCAATTAGTTAGTTTGTTATAACTAATTCTTAAATTAGTTACGATTGGATCCAAGGGTTAGTTAGAGTTGGAACAAAATCTTGAGTCCTATTTGGAATAGGACTTAACCAACTTAAAACCTACACCCCATGTGATATAAATCCTCCACGCTATACCTTTACCGTGAGAAATTCCTCATGCCCACAGAAGAGCCGTGCCCCCTCTCTTCATTCCATGGAAAAAAAGGGGCATCCCTCCCCTCTTTCTTGTCGCCCAAAGAAAAAAAAAGGAGGGGGCGTCCAAGAGTTGGACGCCCCATATCTCATGTGCCTTGGATCTCTTCTCCCCTCTCTTCTTGAAGGAATTTGGGAGACTTCCTTACTAGTTTTTGGGCATCAAAGAGAGGCTCCTCTGCTGATTATACAGTAAAAATTTGGAGAAGAAAAGTTCTTCTCAATGAGAGAAAGAGAAGGAAGAAGATGGATCTTCTTTCTTATGCGCTGCCTTGAAGAAGGAGTTCTTCTTTCAGATTTTTTTTCTATTTTTTTTCAAGATAAAAATCAGATTAAATCTAATTTTTAACATAAAAATTTAGAGAAAAAATATCAAAAAAATTGATTGGACATTTGGGGCTTCCTAGAGTTCTAGATCAAGAAGAAAAAGAAAGAAAAAGAGAGAAGAACGATTCTTCTCTTGGGTCTCTCTTTTGGATTCTTCTAGGACTCAAGAATCTATATGATTTTCAGCATGAGAAATCATATTAGATCTGATTTTTATCATAAAAAAATCAAAAAAAAAAAGTTCTTCTTAAGGGTGTGAAAGGAAGAGAGAAAGGTTCTCTCTTATACATGAAAAAATAAAGAAGAAAGTATTCTTCTCTTGATCTATATTGTAGAGATCTGATGCGTGGATCCAGAAAGAAAAAGAGAAGATCTCTTTATTCTTCATTTTCTTCGTAATTCTTTTTAGATCAGCCAAAGCATAATGTCCTCACGAGCTAGCACTCTCAAAGACATCGATCAGCACAAAGACTTCGTGTGGATATCCGTAGAGGGTGGATACGTGTGCGGCTGTCAAGTATCATGAAGAACCAACTATCATGGATTTTGAATGCGGTGACCTACTATCCGCGCTCAAATATGAAGTTTTGATTTCAATTAATATTTAGATGTAATCCAAATATAAATTAGATATGATCTAATTACACATATATATGATCTATACTTGCTGAATTTTAGATTTCAGTTTGGGATACATGCATATTAGTTCATATCATAGATTCTGTATGGTAATTTTAGATTTGATCTATACATGCATTGTAGATTAAATTATTTAATCTATGTATGGTTCATTGTAAATTTTTTAAAATGCATGCAAAAACCTACCACGCTTCCCTGCACATATGACATTTGCTTCATTGTCCCAGTTCCACCCTTCTACTATTTCCTTCCCTCCTTACTTCACTTCCTATCTCTTTGATCCTTTTCCTCCTGAGTCTTTCGAGTCTCCATCATCTTCTTCTTAGGTCCCCTTGCATCCTCTCCAAACTAACTTGGTCACTGAGCCTTCTGCTCCTTACGGTGCTGTCACCCCTATGCTACCGTCTCCTCCCACGGATCTGCCTCTCCTGGATGATTCTGCCATGACAACCTCACCTTCGAAGCCATCCTCACCGCCATCTCCTTTAGGACCCGAGCTCCCTACTATTCATCGATCCATTCGTCCCACTAAGGATAATCCTTCCTCTTATCTCTCAAAAAACTTTCATTGTTATTCTACTATTTCCATCTTTCATGAGCCTCACACCTATTGTGAGGCTTGTTCTTACCCACGTTGGCAGCAAGCTATGCAGAAAGAACATTAGGCTTTAACTCATACTCACACTTGGGATCTAGTTGATCTACCTGCAGAAAAATCTCCTGTTGAATGCAAATGAATCTATAAGGTCAAAACTCACTCAGATGAATCTCTTGAGCAATATAAGGCTCGTCTTGTGATCAAAAGCTTCATACAGGGATACGGTGTTGACTTTGATGAAATATTTATCCTTATTGCTCATCTTACTTTAGTTCGCTCTCTCATTATCATTGCTGCACTTTGTTGCTAGCCACTTTTTCAAATGGATGTCAAGAATGCCTCTCTCAATGGTGATCTTGAGAAAGAAGTCTACATGCAACCACCTCCTGATCTTGATGTCCACTCTGACAAGGTCTGTTGCCTCCGATGGGCCCTTTATGGGCTCAAATAGGCTCCTCGGATATGGTTTGCTAAGTTTAAGCAGCATTGTTCATAATCTTGATTTCTCCTCCAGCTCTCATGATCCTGCTCTCTTCATCCGATGCTCTTCACATGACACTATCTTACTTCTTCTCTATGTTGATGATATGATTATCACTACTGATGATGTCGATGGCATTTCTAATCTCAAAGGGCATCTCCGATGTCACTTTGAGATGAAGGATTTAGGCCACTTATACTACTTCCTTGACCTTAGGATACTTCTGACTCTATTGATTATTCTCTCTCTCAAACCAAGTATATCTCTGATCTTCTCACTCGTGCCAGCGTCACCAACATCAAGGCTATCTCCACTCCATTGGAACCACATAGTCCTCTCAACTCCACTGATGGGATGCCTCTTTTTGATCCTACTCGATATCGCCAGCTGATTGGAGGACTGGTATATTTGACATCACTTGTCCTGACATTGCATATGCAGTTCACTCAATTACTCAGTTCCTTGCTGCCCCTTATACTCCTCATGATGTACGAGGCACCCTACATTATGGCCTTCATTACTCTACCCAATCTCCACCTGTGCTTGTTGCCTACTCTGATGCTGATCGTGTTGGTGATCCTATTGACTGAAGATCAGTCACTAGTTTCTGCTTCTTCTTAGGCACCTCTCTTATCTCCTAGCGGAGTAAGAAACCGATGAAGTTTGCCCATTCCAATGCCAAGACAGAATATCGAGCCCTTGCTGATACAGGGGGGGAGTTGATTTGGCTTCAATGGCTTCTCACTGATATGGGTTTGGTTCATGATGGCCCCACTATTCTTCATTGTGACAAGCACAGTGCTATTGAGATTGCCCACAATGATGTCTACTATAAGTGTACCAAACATATTGAGACCGACTGTCACTGCATTCATGGTGAAGTTATGCATCGTATGGTTCATCTCTAGCATATTTCCTCTGGGGATCAAACAACAATATCTTCACCAAATCTCATCCTCCGGATCGGTTTCGAGAGTTATATGTCCAACTCAAATTGTCATCTTTTGTGACTACTTAAGTTTGTGGAGGAGTGTTCGTATATATTATGTGAATATATATGTATATATATATCAATATCTACTTTTATATCATTTTGGATCAATCTAGGATATGATGAGGATTTGATTTGATTTGATTTAATGAGAATCTCCTTCCTTATATAGTCTTCTCCTATGCCCATATATAGGCCTTGTTTTCGCTTGAATGAGAAAGATAATAACATATAGTTATTCTGTTCTCTCTTTCACTCTCGTTTTCTCTCACTCTTTGTTATAATTATGACAAAAATCATGACCTAGTCATTTTATCCATACAAAATCATTACTTATTTTTATCTTTGCCTTGTAGCTCTTTGCCTTGGATATTTCAATATTCTTCTTTAGTTTTTTCAGATGGTGGCAGTGTTGTGAGTTCGATGAAGTAAAATGTGCTCGTAAAAGACTTGTACAAGCTTACTTTATAGTAGCACCAACTATCTATGAACCTCAATTTTCATCTTTTCGCCTGGCCTACGCCAAGGGGGTAGTCTTCACCACCATTCTTGATGATTTCTTTGATGACAAAAGTTGTGACCTTCAAGAACTTCAGCGCTTCTATGAGGCTTTCAGAAGGTAAGGATATTTGTTATGTTTAACCTACACTGTGCCAACCAACCCCTTCCTCACTCTTTCACCCTCTCTCTCTCTCTCTCTCTATCTCTCTCTCTCTCACACACACACACACACACAGAGTTGGAGAATCAAGCACCATTTTAATAAAATGATTGGAAACACCAACTCAAGATTGGAACCTAAAACCTTCTCGATTTGGAGGAGGCCTTTAACCAGCTATACCATGCTGAATGCTTCATGTTTAAAAAAACTGGTCTTTGGATTGTTTTGTTTTCCAATTATTAGGAGAATGTCGCTCACACATTGTTGCTTTCAGAGAAGTTGTTCAATGCATCAAGATATTTTCTTGTTAACAAGTATCTCATGCAAATTGTCTACTTGGCCACTATTATAAAGCAAAGACTTTGGTCGGGTGACCGGCTTCAGAAGTTTGTCTCCACTCAAACTTTTGATTACTACCGATAACTTCCATTGTTGCATATTTATTCATGATTATTAGCTCCACAGATTTCTAAATGTTTTTCTTTTAAATAGTGAATTAACATGCATCACTTTATTTCCACCTCCAGCATAACTATTCTCATGGCATTTTAAAATCCATACTAAGTTATCAGATGTTCCTCCTTGTCGAATTGTTTTCTGGCGGTTACCTTGCAGCCTAGTCTAGTTCTAGCCTTGACCCATGTTTGGGCTACCATCAGTGTGGAGACTAGCTTAGTATAATTTCTTATCTTTTCTTCTTTCATTTTTTGGAAAAATGTGATCAATACCATGGACTGATGTTAATTTACCCATTTCTAGCATCTAGAGAAACACCTCCCAACAAGTTGGAACATACCTGAAAGGAGGATGCAATCATTAGGCTATACCGCTTTAGAATATTTGTTCTGCCTTAATAACCTTTTCTATAATTCTTTCTTTTCCGTGCCAGGTGGGACTCATCTATCCTTGATGATCTTCCCCATCAAAAGCTACTATTCAAAAGCATTGATGATACCTATCTACAGATCGCAGCAGAAGCCAACAAAGTTCAGGGTCGCAACGTCCTTCCCTTATTCAAGCATTTGGTAACTATGAATCTTCTCAATTACTCAATTTACACACTAAAAGCTAAGTTCTAATAGGAGGCCAACAACCCAAACATTAGACATTTACACCAAATGGCATTTAGCCCGGGCCCATCAAAGCCTTTGACCACACCTCCTCCTCCTTTTGCCTTTCTAGAGAAGTCATTCCACCAACTTAATACTGAAAGTGGAAAAACAAAAACCAAAAAAAGAGAGAGACAGAGATCTCCTATTGATTGGGCAAGAAAATGTAATTACATTCGAAATATGCAAGTGAGTATACAATATAAACATATGTGAAATGGAATACCATAGCACCAAAAATTCCTTAGCAGAATAGCAACACATCATTTCGCAATGCTCATGCTTAAAATTCAAAGCACCAAGAAATCGTGCATGAAAGTTGCTAAATCTCGGAAAAACTAAGACGATCACAAAATCTAGACCCTATAATATCAATATTAGGCATACGACCTAATAGAGGAGTTGAAACCTTAGCCTAACCATAACCTCTAATCACAAAGCATCAGTATAATGACGCTAGATTATCAATCAATATTATGTTGAGAAAAATGCATTTGAAGCCGCCATTTGGATTTAAGGTGCTCGGCCAGATGGTATACACACAAACAGAAAATTACAGCAACAACCAAAACCCCACACTGTAAGAATTGTATAAAATCTTTGGAGAAATAATATAATCGTAGTCCCAAAATATAGCTCGTAAAGATCAAATGCTAGCAATCCGACAAGGTACAATGACTTCGAGATTTGGCATACCTGGGAGGAGTAGCTCCTCACGAATCTCTAGCAGTAAGAGCATGGGTGGGGTACTAAACTACTTATAGAGATGAAAATGGGTTAATTGCCTGAAGGTAACATTTTTAAATGGCTTAGTCTGGGTCTTCGGGCCGACCCTATAAGAAGTCCTCAGCTTGTGCCCGGCTTATTAGAATGTCCC
The DNA here is from genome assembly GCF_000442705.2 of Elaeis guineensis. Lineage (NCBI taxonomy): Eukaryota > Viridiplantae > Streptophyta > Magnoliopsida > Arecales > Arecaceae > Elaeis > Elaeis guineensis. Next base: position 59,847,794 of record NC_026006.2, on the reverse strand, counting down.
CGTCTAACCTTGTCACACATCTTTTTCCCGTAAAAACAAATTAATTTAGTACCCTGAAGGTTTGGTCTCTCTATTATCATCATTCATGTATGATGCAGTGAGAAGGTATCATACATCACACTATCCCAAGTATCATCCCAACTATGAGCATCACATAATATATGGATGGCTTGATCGAGTTCAATAATTTATGAATTTGCAGATGTAGGATCTGAACTGAGACAAGATATCGTATTTGTTCTACTGCATGTCAACTCAACTGAATCTTAATCCAAACTAGTTGGGTTTGGTTTCCTGAATCACTTCTCATCTATTCTGCTCTTTAAAGAAAAAGGGAATCATCCTTAAAAGTCTTTTAACATAATGTCGTACCTGCCCATAAATTGCTGGACTTTCTAGTGCTCTAACAGTGTGAGCCCACAAACACAGGTCTGGCCAATCGATCAACTTAATAGCATTGAAATAAGTTATAGCTCGGCATGCAGGTGCACATATCTTATATTTGAACTTCCATATTTAATAATTAGAATATCTCTCACATTATATCTTCGAAATAATTAGTATCCCGACCTTTAATTAAGCTGTCTCATAAGCATAACTTTAGGCTTATATGCTATTAATTCATCGCATGCATGAATTCATTTCAGTGGTTGGAGTTTGCGGCTAGCTTTTTGAAGGAAGCAGAATGGATGCGTAGCGAACACGTTCCGACCTATGAAGAATACATGCAATTCGCCACTATCTCTGTTGCAGCGAAAGTAATAACATGGACAGGTGCATTCTTGCTGGGAGAGAAGATGACAGATGAGATGCTGGGCCATATTGGTCCTGACTCGCGCTTCATGTACCTCGTTTGTGTCGTAGGCCGGCTTTCCAATGATGTTGCGTCCTTTTCAAGGGAGCTCAAGGAGGGAAAGTTGGCCACGGGGATTGGCTGCTACATGAGGGACCACCCAGATTGCACCCAGGAGGAAGCTTTCGTAGCTGTCGCCAATTTGATCGAGTTGGCCTGTCAGGAATTAGAGTGGGAGCTCTATCGATCGAGAGCGGTAGCGCCGGAGTTCTGCAGCCGTGCGGTCCTGGGTAATGCTCGGAGTGCCCGCCTTCTTTATAAAAGGATGGATGGCCTTACCAATTCTGATGAAGAATTCATGAAGCTCTTCCAAGATTTTATGTTTGATCCACTTGAATGAAGGCTTCTTGAGCATTTACCAAAAAAAAAAAAAAAAAAAGGCTTCTTGAGCCAGCAGTGAAGCACACGAGTCATCTATCTAGGTTTCCCTCTGGGACTCTCGACCTGTATATGGATTCATGGGCTGTAAAACTTTTTCTCCCTCACATAATCTGAACCCTGTCAGCAAATTATTTCGTGGCTAATAAGAAGAAACCACACCGTCCTTCTGATCATATTTACCCCGTGGGAAGGAGCAAATGCGTGGACATTATTTAGGATGCATGGTTTTGATATATTATACTACTTATTAATAAATATACTGCAAATTTTGGAAGGTTTTATCCGCTGTTCTTATCCAGATAATCTAGTATCTTGATGCTCTTCCGTAGAGCAGTGATAGCTGACCAAGGAGTATTTATTGAAAACTAGCGGGCATGTGCATTGCACAAGCAGCACCAACATTTTCATCTTGGTTGAGATCTCGATTTGTATTAATATCAACTAACTTCCGGCATGATACATAAATTTCAAAAGCATGCATTTTTTGTATAAAACATTTCAAGATATTAATTTCGAACAATAATTTTTAACGCAAGATAATAAAAAGAAACAAATTCAGTGGAGATCCATCTAATAGAATAATAAGTTGAATAAAAAGAAACAAAGTTGATTAGAATACTTCTCACTTTATATCTCTGAAATAAATAGTATCCTGACCTTTAAGCTCTCTCATAAGTATCACTTTAGGCTTATATGCTATTTATCGTATGCATGCATGCATTCATTTCAGTGGGTGGAGTTTGCAGCTAGCTTTTCAAAGGAAGCAGAATGGATGCATGGCGAACACATTCCGACCTATGAAGAATACATGAAATGCGCCACTGTCTCTATTTCAGCGAAACTACTAACATGGACATGTGCATTCTTGCTGGGAGAGAAGATCACAGATGAGATGCTGGGCCATCTTGGTCCCGACTCACGCTTCATGTACCTCGTTTGTGTCGTACTCCGGCTTTCCAATGATCTTGCCTCCTTTTCAAGGGAGCTCAAGGAGGGAAAGTTGGCCACGGGAGTCGGCTGCCACATGAGGGACCACCCAGATTGCACCCAGGAGGAAGCCATCGTAGCTGTCGCCAATTTGATTGAGTTGGCCTGTCAGGAACTGGAATGGGAACTCTACCGATCAAGAGCAGTAACACCGGAAGTGTACAGTCGTGCAGTCCTGAATACTGCTCGGAATGCCCGTCTTCTTTACAAAAGGATGTTGCTCCTTGGGAAGGATTAAATGCATAGCCGTACCTTATGAATGGTTTTGCTTCCTCTGTAACCTAAATGACAAAGTTGTTCGCAACCAAATGACAAAGTTAGTACAAGGACCTTAACTTTATTGAATATAAGTTGTTGTATGTCATAATAGTTGGTCATCTCTGTGATAAGAAAATATAGAGATATTGATATGACATACAAATGAAATATAGAAATATGCTGAATATGACTCAATACAATAAGCATTTTATGATATATACTCTATTGTCAAAGAATAAGTTTATGGAATACATTGATACATTTGTCCCTCTAACCTGAGATCATCACCATAAAGACTTGCAGGTATGTAATTTCCTGTGCTTAGGTGCTGGACTACCTGAATTTCTAATTCAGAATCAAAAAGATGCTGGGTACAAGCAAGTACTCCTGAAGTCAATATGTGAGTCAAGATGGGATTGACCACTCCGGGTATTAGGAAAGTGGTATTTTTTCTTATTCCAATTTAAGAAGTCTTTGGCCAAAGTAGTCTTTGTAAAGAGTCAAAGGCTTATCATGAGGTGTCATGACAAGGATTGGAATCTAACATGGGATAACTAATTAGAGGTTTGACAGTTCACCATGCCTCTAGAGTTATCCTAGAATACTAAAGGTCAAAGGAATAATATCCATGCATCCAGGTTCTTTGAATGATGCCTTTGCATACATTCAACCTATCCAGATGTCGGAAACAGATGCTAGTCTATAACTTCGATTAGTGCACATCGAGAGTCCTACACTACCGGCTTAGGTTCAAATCTATAGAGTCGCACTCAAAATCTGGAGATTGTTGGAGGATTGACCTTAGAGATGAAGATAATATGGTTATTTAATTGTGAATTAAATAAATAGATCATATAGAATTAATTTTGACTATATCTAGTTAGCACTGGGTATTAGTGGCAGAATTAGTTCCGGGCTAAAAGCTGGATTAAGTTGTAATCCGATTTGGATTTAAGTGTAGGTTTAGTAAAACTTATACATTAAGCCCAAAAGATACTTTGGGCTCATTGTTAGGATAAGGGTTTTGAGAAAGCCCATATCTTAAATAACCACAAAGACTATTTTGGAAAGGGTTTTGGGCTTCCTACATGCCTGAGAGAAAGGCTTCGGGCATCCAGGTCCAAGGCTTGGCTGTGAGAGAGAATGACTTGGTTTTGGAAAACCAAGTCAAACATCAGTTATCTCACGTTCATAGAAATGTGGGATAATGCTGCTATGTTTTTTAAATAAGTTAGGTAATTTAGAATTATCTTTAAAGGTAATTTTTGTTTAGATATATATGATATCTTCAAAAACTGTTTGACTATTTAACGTTTTGTTTTTTAAAACTGAATACTGGATATCCTGGGAGTCGGTTTTCTTCATAAACAAGTTACGTTAAAACCTCTTCTAATCAAAACCTTAAGCATACACGTTCTCTCTCTCAAAAAGAGACTACAGCAGCCTCCTTTTCCCTTCTCCTGTAAGCGTTTGACGTAAGAAAGAAAACAAAACAAATGGAGTTGTCCTTCTTCTTCACGTCAATCAATATGAAAATGGAGTTCCTCACTGGTTGCTAGAGCCCAAATACAAACAAACCAAAATAAGCCTCCTCCTTTCATTCCCTTGGACGAGCGAGTGAAGTAGGAGTGGGCACCATCGCGGTGATACCCTGGTTGGAATGGGCCTTGGCATACGTTCCTCGCATCCGAGGTTCTAGGCCACGCCCAATCAATTAAATGACGGGGATTTATCCCTCGAGGCCTGGATAGATGTACTCGAATGCAACATCTGGTTCTTTGTGTGCCGCGGTGGAGCTGGGGGTGACGTACTCATCTGACTTGGAGTCTCCCATCAGGTGTGGTGGGAAAAATATTGCACTTATTGCTCCCCGTATTGAACATTCACTCAGCAAAGTGGAAGATCTCATGATCACGCCCAGAGGAGGTTGCTACGCCGGTTGCCCCTCTCATTCCATTTTTTATATCAAAAAAAAAAAAAAAGTAGGAGCGGGCTAAAGCCTTCGCTGTAGGCACAACAAGAAATCAGGATTCAAAAACAATTTTGATTCATTTTCAGATTTTAAAGGTTAGATCATTATACTACCTCTTTTGTTTCTGTTTTCTAGCAATATTGATACATTGGAATTTTCGGAAACATCAAGCAATGGTGTATTGAGTGTCAACCTAACCAGGAGAATCCTTCAATTGATATCGTAGTGAGGTTGCTAGTTATTATGCTTATTTTATACGATTTGATTCATGCTTTATATGGGCTTTGTATTGATTTATTATGATAAACAAAATACATAAAAAGTGTTGTTGGCATGTGTTGATTGTGCTTTTCAAAAAATAAAATGAAATAGGGGATTGGCAGGCCATGGCCGTTGGCTATCGCACAGCTTGCGCACAGGATGGTCCCATGGGCTCGCCAGCGAGGGGCCAACAGGTGCCCGTATGCCTCGCATGAGACTGTCCCGTACGATGGCTAGCAGGCGCTAGGCCAACCAGCCAAGGTGCCCGCAGGCCTCGCAGAAGACTGTCCCGTGTGATGGCCTGCGCTAGCGCCAGGCAATTGGCCAGCAGCATGCATGGCCTCGCATGGGACTATCCCATGCGATGGCCGCGGCAGTGCATGGCAATGGGTTGCCGTGTACAGTGCAATGCAATTCAAAAAAAAAAAAAAAAATTGTTTTCCAAGATTGGTTGTCCATTGTGAGTTGACAAATTTGCTTCTAAAATGACTTAAAAAAGTTGAGCGGGAGGATTTTGGAAATTCTCCAGGAAACACAATTGAACATGTTTTGAACATGATTGCCAAAAACAAAATTCAATCAATCAATCCAATACTTGTGTTTGTTCTGATTGTTTACTTATAAATGAAGTGGTTATGGGCCTTAATGAGATTGGTTTGATTTATTATTGCAATGCGTAATTCTTTGTACACTGGGGGCGGTGTAACAAATCCGACGTGGAGCACACCGCATATTGCAATTGGGGTGTGTGGCATCTACGTGGAAGATGGAACGGGGCCTTATTCCACATAAAAAAAATAGAGACGTGCCTGTCTCCGATCATGATGTTCATTTAATGCCCGTCACAGTCCGCTTTTTCAAATTTTTATGGATGAAAATTCCCTTTCCCTCCATGGGAGGGGTTTTTTTGGCTTCTCATTCTCTCTCATGGTGCCATTTCAAATGCTGCCCCTCTATCTCCACCCTCGAAGATGCTCTCCTTCCTCTCTGAGCTCCGAGGCATCTCAAGTCACGATACTGCTCCGACTATTTCATGTTATAGAAGGTTTTGAACAGCATCTTTTTTTCTTAAATTGCTTGATAGCAACATGTCGAACCAGTCATGAAGTAAAAACCCATGGCCTCCTCTTCTTTTTTAAGTAGTTTATTTATGTGGCCCTCTCTTTTTTCAAATATGACATCACACCTTCGATTATTAGCTCCCACAAATCGAGTAGATACCCTAGAGCTAAAGATAGTCGTACAGCCGATTGTGGTATCCTGTGAGCCGATTATCACTTTTCGTGATCCTTCTATGACATCCTAGAGCCCATATATGACATCCGACCATACTTTTTTTTAATAGGAGAATGAGATCCTGTGCTCCTTTCATGACATCTTGGGTGTGGATTATGACTTATTATTGTTGCAGGAGTTTCGTCAATATTTCATGACTTTCGACACTGTTTCATAATTTTTAGTACTGTTTCATGACTCCCAATATTGTTTCATGATTTTTTGCACTATTTTATGACTCTCGGCATTATTTTATGATGGTACTATTTTATGACTTCTGCCAATATTTCATGACATTATGCACTTTTTCATATTTAATTCATCATTTCATGAACTCCGTCCATATTTTATGACTTTCAATACTATTTTATGACTTCCAAAAATATTTCATGACATCCTACACTATTTTATGACTTTCTTATTATTTCATGACTTTCGACATTCTTTGATGATTTTTTGTTCTATTTTATGATTTTCTCCACTATTTTATGATATCCAATAATGTTTCATGACTCTCTACATTATTTTATGACTTTCGATATTATTTCATAATCTTTTATTCTATTTTATGACTTTCTCTACTGTTTCATGATATCTGATATTGTTTCATGACTCTCTGCACTATTTTATGACTTCCATCATTGTTCATGATATCCTGCACCATTTCATAACTTCTAACACTGTTTTATGACTTTCTCAACTATTTCATAACTTCGGACACTGTTTCATCACTTTCTGTACTATTTTATGATTTTCTGCACTATTTTTTAACTTCCAGCAATATTTTATTAGTGCCACTAATATTTTATGACGTCATATTCTATTTTATGACTTCTTCCACTATTTTATGAAATTCGACATTGTTTTAATGACTCCTTGCATAATTTTATGACATCCACTACTATTTATCAATTCTTCTACTGTTTCTTAACATCCGATACTATTTTATGACATCATGATCGTTTTATGATTTTCTCCACTGTTTTATGACTTCTTCAACTATTTTATGATATTGTGCACTGTTTTATAACTTCTTGCACTGTTTTATTACTTCTGGTACTGTTTCATCACTTTCGTCAATGCTTATGATTTCTGACACTCTTTCATGATATCCGATATTGTTTCATATCTTCCGATATTGTTTCATGACTTTCGATGCTGTTTCATGACTTTCGGTAATATTTTATGATATCCTATATTGTTTTATGACTTCCGACATTATTTTATGACTTCATGTTCTATTTTATGACTCCTTCCACTATTTTATGATTTTCTACATTTCTTTATGACTTTCAGCAATATTTTCTGACACCTAACAATGTTTTATGACACTCTGTACACCAAATTGTTCCCCAAGAAATTTTTTTGGTAATGAATGGTATCTTTTGCATAACATTACATCGTATTATCTGTTTATGCATTCCATTTGTTTTGTCTGACTCCAATGATTCTTGTGTATATCTTCTACAAAGCCTGATGTAAATGATAAAGTCGATGATACTATCGAAGGTGGTTGTCTCGAGAATCTACCTTCTTTTAGTGTACCGTATATAAATTTAGATAATGTTAACCCCTGTGTTAGAATGTAGTTCGATTCAGCAGCCAAAGTGTACAATTTCTATAATGGTTATGCAAGAAAACTCGATTTTAGAATCACAACCGTGTGTAGTAGGTCAAATAAGAAAAAAAAATTATATTTCAAGCATCTAGCATGTTGGAGGGAAGGAAAATCTAGAAAAAGTTTGAATTCCATAAATCCTAGGGACACCGGCAAAATTGACTGCAAGGCCTCAATAAAGGCCAAACTTAATTTCATGATTGGTAAGTAGAGATTGGATACTGTTGTTCTAGAGCATAATCATGAGCTCTTCATATCTGTCGTTGCTTATCTACGATCCCACAGAAAGATCAGCACATCTGAAAAGGTTGAGATTTGCAACATGCATGCCGTGAATATACTTATAACTTAAATATACTTCATCGTTGCAAGAAGAAAAAGTGGTAGAAGACAATTGAAATTCATAAAGAATGATGCATATAATTTCATTTATTGAAAACATCAAAGTCAACTGAAAGAGAGATGCATAGTCAATGATAGTGCATTTCACAAAAATACAAACTAAAAATATAAATTTTTTTTTATATGGTGGAGTTGAATGCCAGTAGCCAACTTAAAACCGTATTCTGGATCCATTCAAGGTCAAAAATGGCATGCAATTATTTCAAAGATATACTGACATTTGACTCTATGTATCTCACAAACACATATCAAATGTCATTCTATCCATTTGTTAGAGTTAACCACCATGGACAGTCCATCCTGTTGGGATGTACGTTGCTATCAGACGAGACGATCGAGACTTTTAAATGGATGTTTAAGTCATGGCTGGATGAAAATGGAGGTCAAGTATCCAATGCCATTATCACAGATCAAGATAAGGCAATCGAGGCCATGATTAGAGATATTTTTTTGAATACACGTCACCGATTTTGTCTTTGGCATATTTTGAAGAAGATCCCTAAGAAAATAGGTCACATATGCATAGCTCATCCTAAATTTATGGTTGAGTCCGACGAGACCGTCTATGACACTGTAACGACACAGGCTTTCGAAATAAAAGGACACAACTCATGGATAAATATGAAGAATGCAAGGCTGTAGTCTGGTTGCAAGATCTTTACGAATGTCGGGATAAGTGGGTTCTAGTATACCTTAAGGATACATTCTTTGCAGGTGTATCATATTTCTAATTATAGCTTGAAAATTAATATCCTCTTTTGATTCTTCCTCCTCCACGAATCTCCTTCTTTTTTCGATATGCATACTGGTGTGCTTGATTTTTGTTTCAAGCAAAGCTCCGACAAGCTTCTCCTGAATGAGGAGCCTTTTCCTAAGCTCCTCAACCTCTTTTCTTAACTGTGCACATCTTGTACAGTAAAATTGTATGGATGAACCTTCGATGGGTGTCCCTTTAATCGGATGAATGAGCCACTACTCCTATAGCACTAATGTAATATAATCCAAAACCTAGTTACAAGCAGCACACAAGAGAATGAGTTATATATCTATTTTATGACATCTTGAAAGTAAATTATAATATCTTGCTTTAGTGATATAACTTCCTGTAATCACCATTGCTCCCCCTTATCTCTTTGGGCTGGATCGTATCGAAAAGGTTATCATAGATCCTCTTTCTACAAGAATGCCATAGGTGCAGCCTTAGTAATACTGATAAATCTGCTAGGATTCAAAGGTTGGTGTGCTCGAGGAACCATACCTGCAGATGAAAAAATAAATAGGTAATAAATGACAAATAACTAATGTAGAACTTGATGATTTTTTTCTTTTTGAATTATCATTACCATTAGGATAGCCGAACAGCCAAAGAGGTAAGGCTGCCTTCGATCTTTATCGATCTTTTTTGCCTGGTGTAGCTCCTCTGACTTTAAACACTCAACAATCTCTGAGAGTGCCTAGAGGGTCAAGGTCTTGATGGCATCAGATTAGGTGAAAGCTCTGAATTGTGAAAGGTCATCCAGGTAAGGGATAAGGAATCTTGGACACGTGCCGTGTGACCTTGAAAACAAGAACATCGCAAATATATACGCTATCCAAAGTCTCACAGTGTCCTCGATATCTTCCTTCTCTTTTGAATCCTTCAAATGACCAATCAGCCTCTCAATCTCTTTATGATACAGATCCATGTTAGTCCCGAATCTACCAAAAAGCCTCTCCTTCAGGACTTTGGAGGCTGCAACCTTCTTTCCATGGTAGGAAAGGCGGATAATAAGTGCCACTTCTTCTGTATTGAAATTAATTACTTTCTCTGCAAAACAAAATTTATCTCCACCCTCATAATATTTTATGATATCCGAAAGGAGTGCCCCATCAACTATATAAACGGCTCCATGTCAACGAAGGCTCCAAATGGGGTCTGCTTGATAAGCTCCATATAAGTAGTAGAAAACCTCATTTTGCAGACATTGTGTACATATACAGAGGGCTTGTATGAGTTTTTAAAGATTTAAGGGGCTTGTATGAGTTTTTAAAGATTTAAGGGGTCCTGCCTCTCGGAACCATAGGAATCCCTAGAAATTTCACTGCAACAAAAACAATGGAAATAAATAATCATCCAACAAAAATAATGAAAATAAGTAATCATCCTACACACATGGAGTCAAATTTTGACAATATGATGTCATCTTATACATCAAGCAATCATAATGGACAAAGAGGAAATCATAAAAACTTTGAAAGGATCACTATTTGGTTATACGAAGTTGTAGACAGTTAATGGAAGGGATAAAAGTGAAGAGGTCTGTTACTTTCCTGACTCAGACTTAACCCTCCTCTTTCACCAAAAGAAGAAGGGGAATCCTGTTTTCCATAAACAACCACCGAACTGCTTTCTTCCTCCATCTGCTGTTTGTCTAGGCCTTCTTGTCCTGGACGCCTCCTAAACATGTATTTTCTAGAAGACATCAAATAAAAAAAGAGAGCGAAGGGAGTGAAGAGAGAGCAAACGATAGAGCAAAGGGATGCCTCTCTTGTCTTAGATGCCTCTCTCATCTCCTCCACCTCCTAGCTTCTTTTTTTCACTTGCTGGGAAGGGAGCGAAGGGAGAGCAAACAATGGAGTGAAGGATTATTGGGGAGATGAAATGGGGTTTCTACTTTCTTCCACTTCTTTTTTTCACTACCGCAGGGCAACATTGATACCTCAACCCCATTAAAAGATGGTTATTGACGGTTCCTAATCGTTGCATCATCAAAAAACTACCAAAATTCAAAAAAAAATGATGGAAGACATAAAAAATTGCTATAAGTTATAAAATAGTGTCGAAAGTCATAAAATATTGGTGGAAATCATGAAACAGAGTCAGAAATTATAAAAAATTACAGAAAGTTATAAAATATATCCGAATTTCATAAAAAATTGTAAGATGTCATGAGACATTTTTGAGAGACGTAAAATAGCGTCGTTGCATCATCGACAATGTCTTGCTTGCTCAGGAGTTTGAGTTTGAGCTCAAAATCAACTTTAGTCTACTAATAATATATATATTCATATATATATTATAAATAAAAATAATATTATTAAATATATTTATAAATTTAAGTAAGCTCGTGAGTTTTTGAGCTGAGTATCTTACGACTCGAGCTCGAGCTCGAACTTAATAATAACCAAATCGAGCCGATCGCGAATAGCTCACAAATAGCTCGACTTATTTGCACCCTACTTGTTTCTCATGGACAGTGTAATTATTGGCCATGACCCAGGCTTAATGATATTCGGTGGGTGGTGGCTTATCGCATTCTTGACTAGAAACAAAGTTAGACTTTTAAACCCCACGCTCAAGTAACTCAGGCACAAATAGCTAGTGCTGTGTACAAGTGTATTGACTTTTAAACCTCATGCTTGGAAAAATTTTTGTGTAGACATAGTCTATAATAAATACCGTAGACTAAGTTAATAAAAATAAAAATTAGAGCCGTATATTAGTTGATGAAGGGATGGAAGTTGAGATTGTAATCAATGAGACAATAAAGTCAATGGGGTAATCAATGAAATGAAAATCAACTTCCAACCATCCATCAACCAAAATATGACTTGATCTTGGTTTTCACTAACTTAGTCTATAGTATTTATTGAGGCTGGGGAAAGAAAATTAAGAAGTTTGAGTAGTATGGCTCTCTCCAGGCCACTGGCTCAGCCTCCTACTCCGTCACATCCGCGCTCTCTCATGATCCATCGCCCATCTGCCTTGCCGGTATCTCCTGGCCGCCACCTCCGTCAGTTACTCTCCCTTTCACCTCAACTTCGCCTTATGAGAAGCAGCAGCTACCATTTCTTGTTTGCGCATCCAAAGCAAGAGGTCTCTTTCTCTCTCTTTCTCTCTAGCAGAAGAGCAAGATATTTAACCTTGAGATGCATGTCGGTTTATAATATTTAAATATATTTCTAAATCAAACTGATATGGTGCTAATTAAAAAATATAACATGTCAATTCCATTGTGTGATTTATCTGATAATATGGTCCGCGTAGCATTGCTTTTCTACTGGATCTGAGGAAACTGGATCCTCGAATTCCTGCTGGTTAGAAGTGATTCAACATCCAACTTATTAGGATGCTCCACAAACTGATGAACCTCCTAGTATTACCTCGCAGTGTCTACAGAAGAGTTTCCAAACATAATTTACACAAGTGAAAGATGAGATATAACAATTTTTTTTTTCTTTTTTTAAATCCTTCGTGGCATGCATGTTGGACATTTCATGGATATTGAATTCCAACAAAATTAAGGTATTATTTTAACAGATTTACGCACCATTACGAATTATCTTAACTTTCATTTTTTTCAATTACTTATTGGTTGGATAGGAATTTTGGAAAACATTAATTGCAGAATTTCCTGCACTAGGCCCAAGCGAAAACTAGGAGCTTACTTTTGACAGATTTCTTCTAATACGGAACCAAAAAGAGGTCTACCTGCGTAAGGCAGTTCTGTAATAATATTTTACAACTTATTACATATATAATTTATAATTTTTTGGCCACCTATTTGGTATAAAGGATATATTGGAGAAAAGATAGATAATAGAGAAAGTATGGATGAGGATTTTTCATGTATTTGATGAAATATAAATGGATGGATGGAAATAATTTTTTCCTCTATTTAACATGGAAGGAATAAAAGAGATGATGGATAATATTTATCTGATATTTTTGTTAAATTATCATTCGATAAAAAATTATTATTATCATTTTAGAAAACTTATTTATACTAAAGAAGTAGAGCAAAATACAGACTTATAATCTTTATAATTTATAAGTATATAAAAATTATATAAATTTTTAATTTTAATTTAATTTAATAGATAATTATATAAATTATAATATATATTAATTATATAAATAATTAATTAATTCATAATTTAATTTAAATATTTAATTAATTTTATACAAATAGTTAATTAAAAATACTAAATATAAATAAAAAAAGAGACAATTCTAATTATTTACTTGAATTATAGAAATTATATATTAAAATTAAAATAATTAGTAGTAAAATTTAATAGTGTCGGATTAATAATATAGATAAATAAAATATACATAATAAAATAAATAAAAAATTGAAGAAGTATTATAGTTTTGTCAAAAAAAAATTAATGAAAGATAATATTGTAAATATGGAAATTCATCCCTTACCTGCTCCATCCATTCTTTCTTACATTTTTTTAATTTAGAAAGATGCAAATTGATGGACTAGAGTGGATGAATAATTCCTACTTTTCATCTATTCTTCTTAAATATTTTTGAAATCAAATAATAAATTAAAAATCATCCGTCTTTCAAATCCTATCTATCTTTTCTCCCATGACCTCAAGCAAATAAAGGTCGGTGTGATAGCCACCGCTGAATAGGACAGGGGTCGCATCTTTCATGCGAAAGAACGAAATATGCACCAACGTTGGACGGTGTAATGGTTATTTCGAGATCTACGTAGACAGGAGTGCCGAGTGCTTTGAGAGCCATACAAAGCGTCATCCAATGGTCCATGATGTGAAAGAAGGTCAATCAAATCTTTCGCGCGAAAGATATAACCGGAACCCAACCAAATAAGTGGGGTCCTCGGCTAGAATTATTAGGGCAGTGAACTGACCCATGTGATAGGGACCATCATCTCAAAGCGGAGGAATCCATGAGACAGCTTAAGTACATGCGCAAATAATATTGCAACATAAATTGGTTCATAAGAGATATGAAATGTTCCTAGATAAGTTGTATGGTTGAGCCTAATGGACATGATCTCACCAACCTAGCTTCTTGCAGGCGGGCTTCATGCAAGCGGAGGAAAACGAGGAGGATCTGATTGGTGCAATAGAGGAGGAACTTGCATCCATTGAAACTTGTGTGACGGATACAGCAGCTCGTTTTGAGGCTCTAACGTTGGTGGATTTGATGGAACGGCTTGGAATCCAAAGATACTTCCAACATCAAATCCAACGTATTTTACAAACGACATACATGTAAGGACATTGCGTTGATATGTGTGTGTCCGCGTGTATATGTAACACCTTGTGCCGCAAGTGTAGAAATTAAGTGCAACCCAACCTACTCATGTAGAGAAGAGAAATATGAACAGGACTCGAAATCAACCAAAATCTGGCATCAAATTAAACAATTGTGCCATGAGATCATGACCACATCTTCAAAATTTCTTTGAACATGGAGACTCGATCCGATATATAACATATGCTCATCATCTCATATTTACCTAAACGTTTCTGCATCTAATTATGTTTCTCGAGTGCAGGCAATGGGATGATAAGCGTGGGTTGAATGATGCAAAAGCCACAGTATTAGCCTTTCGCTTGCTAAGGCTTCATGGCTTCCAAGTCTCTGCAGGTATTGACGCGTGGCCTTTTCTCTGCTCAAGCGATCTCTGGATAGGAATTGCATGCTTGCTGGCAGGTCTAGCTGTGATGTATGCTGCTAGTTATGGATCTTGTTCCAAGCCCATGCCCACATATAACTTGCAAAATGATATATACCACTTGGATATCTATTTGCAGGTGTTCTTATGGCTTTAGAGGGTGGAAAAAAGAGCTTTTATGATTGTTTCTCTGTCGATTCACCAACCAATGTATCAGCTATGTTGAACCTGTATAGATGCTCTCAGACAGGCTTCCCGTCTGAATCAAAAATCATGGGAGAAGCACAGGAATTTGCAAGGTCCCAACTCCTTGACGTTATGTCCGAGCGGAACCCAACTCTATTGCAGACCAACAATCTTAGGATTGAGGTGAGAGCCCCTAAGTTGTCACTGAAATAATAGTTTATACAAAAATTGATGATCGCTCATACCACCGAACGTTCGGTGTTTGGCTGGACAATCCAACTATCTATTGTTCTCAAAGCAGGGAAGGAAGATTCTTTTATCCAAAAAAAAAAAGCTGTTGCCAAGGCTGAATTTGGTTTAGGAAATTACCAGAATATTTTAGGAGTAAAGACATACCTTCTCCCCTCTACATGGAGAGTAGATTTGCTCCACAGATGGGCGGGCCGGGTTCGGGCCGGGCTCGGTCCAAGATACCATGTCATTTGGCCAAGCTCGGATCTGGGCCGGCCCAACATTAGGCTTAGTTTGAAGACCCGAGCCCATTTTTTTTGGGACTTCGGACTGCCCGCCTTTGTGTGTGTGTTTGTTTTGAAAATCATGGGACTGGAGGAGGAGAAAGAGATAAGAGGAAGGTGAGGGGAGGAGGGAGGGGTTGGCAGAGGACTGGGGACTCAAGGTTGGAGGAGGAGGAGCAGCGGTGCGAGGGGGTTGGAGGTTGGAGGGGAGACGTGGTGGGATCCGGGAAGGAGGAGGAGGAAGATGAGAGGGAGGTGGGGAAGAAGGGGAGGTAGAGGAGAGGGAAGTGGTGGGGGAGGAGGAGGAGAGGGAGGTGCGGGGAGGAGAGGAGTAAGGAAGGTGATGGGGGTCATGGTTGATGAGGGAGAATTAGAGAGGAGGATGAGGGCAAAAAGATAATTTCATATTATATTTTATATTATATTATATATATATATATATATATATAATATATATAAAATCGGGCATAGGCCTAGTTGATGTAAACTCGAGTCAAACTTGTTTAGTGGGCGGGCTCAAATTTTATAACCGATGGCCTTTTGAGCTTAAAAACTAGGTCCATACTTGTTCAGAACAATCTGGGCTTGAGTGGGCTGCTTGAGATTTGAATAGCTCTAATGGAGGGTATCCTTAGATATGAATCATTGGGGTATCATACTTTTGAACTATTTGACCTACATTCTTACTAGATAGCAATAGCACTATTACTTTTTTTCTCTTTTCTACAAAAGATGGGAAATAGACTCATGAAACCTGTGTTATAGTATGAATATTAGGATCTGCAATCCGATTTGCATGCTTGTGCTATGCCATGGATAAGACTATCATCCGGTCTTTATTCCCCTAAGCATGACCCGATGAGACTTATGTGGAAAAAGAACTTTTTGTATTTAGTCTTTATATTTTTTTGATTTATGCATAAATAGTACCTTATCTTAAAATTTACATGCAATCCCTAAACTATATATCTATTGCTTATAGGTGCATGTAGACTAATTACTTCAAATTGCAGTGCAAAGTTGGCTAGATGAGATTAAGTTAGAAATCTTCCAATTATCTAGAATATACAACCTTAAATAATCTATATTTTTCCTATTAATCAACTAAATCTTCATAATTTGCATATCAATCCTTCAATGCTTTTAAACTTGCATATTAACCCTACAGACATATAATGTTTGCCCATACATTCACATACATTCCTATTTAGTCAAATTAATTTAACCATGATTGAAATTAACGGCCCTTTTTGGGAACAAATTTCTTCGAATCTCAGATAAAAATATATATTTTTTTTACTATGAATATTACCTTCCAGGACTTTAGCCATTTTTTTCCCTTTTTATTAAAATAAGTAAAATTTTGTAATGTTTGGGGAAAAGTGAAATGGCAACTACATAACGAACCTGTCCACATTTAGGCACTGCTAACAGCACCATTTGTACCCCACATCAATATATGCATCATATTCAATTATACACATGACAAATAGTAGTACGATGTTCATAACTCTTATTTTCAAGTGCGTTATAAGATGAAATGACGGCATTTCAAGTCATTTAGCTGTGTCTAATATGCTTCAATTTGATTTGTGAAGGTAAATTTTGCACTGGAATTACCCCGTCAACGCCTCCTGCCTAGACTGGAGTCAAGAAGCATCATAAGACAATTATGGCCAGGAAATGAGAGTACAAGAAAATATTTAAAACTTGCAAAGTTGGATTTGCAAAAGTTGCGAAAGCTATATCAACGAGAGCTAGAGGAATTGGAGAGGTCAGTATGACAAGTCATATATTTTAAGGGTTGCTAACTAATTAAGATCTAGGCCATAGGATGAAAAAATAATAATCACTTGCTAACCATATTTGCATCCATCAACTGACGCATCTATCCTCACAATTAGGCAGGCAAATATTAGCCATCTCAAAAAAACCCTCACCCCATACCCAACACATTCATAATTAATTTCAAAAGAATAAATCTAAAGCTATTTGCTTTCATACAAACCCATGCGTACCTATCATCCTCAATTAGCTCATTGCTTACTCAATTTTATAAATTAATAAATAAAAGCCACATAAACTAAAAAACAAGGTATGTAGAATGGGGCATCCAAACAAAGTAAGAAAGTGAGAGAAGAAATTTAGAAGGAAAAAGTGATAAATTAATCCTAGGCATGCTACATTCTCCACTTTCTATTTATTACATTTTATTTATTTTTTTAAATATTAATTGTTCAAGTTTTCCGATCATCCGAAAATCTTTCAATAAAGCATGATATATGATGTAGCCGCCACTAATTTTAAAAATTTGAGAATAAATCTTACTAGCCAGAATCTTCTATATAGAATAATCCATCCAATTCGAAATTTTTCTCAAAATCTTGATTGTCCACCCACTTTATCTATGCTTTGTTACTAAAAGTATCTCTATGATATTAACTTCTTTGCAGCCACTTGTACCTTATTTTTCTAACTAAATGCTATTTAAAGATTTATATTCTCCTTGCATCAACCCACCAGGCCAAGAGGCTAAACCTATACCTGATCCATTTATAATAGAATTGGTCTTAGCTAATTTGTATCCAATACATCTATTTTCTAATTGATCTCTACTAACTTATATCTGATATATATCTTCATAAGCGATACTCTTTATTTTTCTTGTTGTGGCCAAGGGCTCACAGCCGGGCATGTGAGGTACTATCCGTTTTAGCCAATAGGCCTCCCGGTTTTGTCCCTTTAGATTTCAATCCAAAAAATATCTTACGCTAAAAAGATAGTCCATTTCTATATAAGCCAAAATTCTCCTTGATTTACAACCAATGTGAAACTAATAATATCCTCTTTTTTTATTATCACTATGCCCCCTAATCAATGAAAAGTTTGTATTTGAGTGGGAGGTGCCCTCCTTCCATATTATCACCATATTTATCAAATATAATGTCTTTGTAGTCTAATAAAATGAGTCTTGTAAACCTGAATGGCATTCATATTGCTAAATTGTTGATAGGAATGGATCCATAGTCATCAATGTTGATTGGAATAGGCCTAGTCATGTGGATCTAGGGGAGATGTGAGTAATGGCACACTGATATATAACTGCACCAATTTATGCAATAATACTATTTCGTGCTATTCACGGCAAATGTAGTTTATCAACAAAGGTAAAATATTGCAAACTCAAACTCCAACAAGGATCCTGAATGGATCAAACAAAACAAAGTATACAAATGAATCAAACAACAATGGTCAAGCCTAATGATCAATGTCTAAAATCTTGTCATCAGAAAGGAAAATCTATAAAATAAGTCGAGAAGTTATCAATGCGGACCAAGCTATTATAGCTAAACCCATGATCTAAGCAAATTGGTATGTACCCACATGGTTGCACCCCGGTATTTGGAAAGAAGGTTCTCATTTCAGATCATGGAGAGGTCACCAAGTGTTTGACACAAAATAAATGGAAGACACCAATGAAAATCATGACCTGGTCATTTTATCTAGACATAATCATCACATATTCTTATCATCCTCTTCTTGCGCTTTGCCTTGGATATTTCAGATGGTGGCAGCGATTTGGGCTTGATGAAGTGAAATGTGCACGTAAGAGGGTTGTACAATGTTACTTTGTAGTGGGGCCAAATATGTATGAACCTCATTTTTCATCTTTTCGTCTGGCCTACACCAAGTGTGCACTCTTGACCACCATTCTTGATGATCTCTTTGATGACAAAAGCTATGACCTTCAAGAACTTCGGCGCTTCAACGAGACTTTCAGGAGGTGAGGATTTTTTATTATGTTTAACCTACACTGTGCCAACC